>NC_077227.1:670648383-670948383 GCF_027887165.1 Monodelphis domestica | reverse complement strand
CTCTAAAACAGAAGGGTAAGGACTAGGCAGTTGAGGTTAAGTGACTTGCCCAGGGTCACACAGCTAGGAGATATCCAAGGTCATATTTGAACCCAGGTCCTCTCAAGTTCTATCCTGGAGTTCTATCCATTGTGCCATCTAGCTGCCCCCTGCTAACGAGTCATAACCTGGGTTTATGAGCTCTGCAAAGTCCATGGATAGTTTTCAGATCTATGAACTTATATGGGGAAAAAATGACGTCTTTATTGGATATAAGTCAAGTCAACAAACATTTATTAAGCTCTCACTGTATCCCAGACACTTTGCCTACCACTGAGATACAAAAAAGGGCAGAAACCATCTCTGCCATCAAAGAGTATTCTTTCTACTGGGGGAGACATCAGGCAAATAATTACATACATACAAATTATGTACAGGGTAAATTGGAAGTAATCTCAGAGGAAAAAGTTTTTTGCAAAAGGTAGACTTCAATATATAAATGATGATCTTTGTAATCCTATGGTCCTTGTTTTATGCCTTTAAAAATCTTATTTTGAAAAGGCTTCATCAGATTGCCAAAGGGATCTGTGGCTTAAAAATTTAAGAACCCCCTTTTTAGAGGCATAGCTTGATCCTGACTTCAAGGTTAGTTCTCTAACCACTATATCCTAGGAAATATTGATGAAACTAAGTAAATATTGATGAAATCCCCTTTGGAGATAACAAAATATGATGATTACTTTTGACATTTGCTCAGTTGCCTACTCTGAAACGACAAGCTAATAAATGTAGGGGAAAACCAGATCAAGAAACTACATAGAATTAAAGAATGTTAGAGCTGGAAAGGACCTCAGGAGATCATATAGTTTCTCCTTGAATAGAAGAGGAAATTGAGGCCCAGAGTAGATAAGGGATTTGTCCAAGGTAATACAGCTAGTTAGTGATATCTTTTAGGAGTATAATAAAAGATAATATTTATGTAATAGTGATTATGTACCAGTCTGTATGCGTAGAGCATTGCATTTATATCATTTGATACTTACAAAAACCCTGGGAGACAGAAGCTTTTATTATCCCCATTTTATAGATGAGGAAACTGAGGCAGACAGAGGCTAAGTAACTTGCCTAAAGTTATACAACTCAACATGTTTGGGGTTGGATTTGAACTCAGTCTTCCTGACTCCCATCCAGTGTTTTATTCACTATATCACCTAGCTGCTATGTAGGCTATTGTATTAGATATTTCTAAATTTTCTTCTACCTCTAACTTTCTATTACCATAACTTTAAACCTCTAAACAAACTGAATGTCTAGAGAGGGAGATGGTGTATGATCTTCTATACTTTTGGCTCCTTTAGAGCACAAACTACATTTTCTTTTTCTCTTGTACCCCTCCCCATCGGTCCAAGATAGTGGTGTGCTGGAGTTAGCTGGAGCCACCTCAAACCTGAGAGTCAACTGTTAAATATTCTTTTTTTAAAAATTGAAAACATTTTCCCACATTTTGCAATCCATATTCTTTCCTTTCTCCCTTCCCCTTTCTCTTCCCCAAGATGGCAGACAATGTGGTATAGGTTATATGTATGTTATCATACATGTTTCCATGTTCATCATGCTGTGAAACAATACACATATTACTTACACTAGAGAAAAATCATGGAGGAAATAAAGTGGAAAATGTTATGCTTCCATCTGTATTTGGAGTTTATCTGTTCCTTCTATGGTAGTAGATATCCTTTTTCATCAAGAATCCCTTGAAGTCATCCTGGATCTTTACCTTGTTGATAATAGTTAAGCAACAATGGTTAAATACTCAATGTGAACATTTATACCTCTAAAATGATCACATGCTAAAATCAAGGCTTAATTTATTGTTTTTTTCTGGTTGTTGATTGTTGTCCTTTGTCCTTGAAGAGAGCCAGAATGACTTCAGGGGTGATGTCTTTTGATTTGCTCATAAATTAGATTTAAGTGAGGCTGAGTTGCAAAGTCATAAGCTTCACTCTCTTCCAGAGTCATAGAGAAGTCCAGGGGCAGGACAAATCTTAAAATAACTGGTGTAACCCAGGGTGCAGTGGATTACCTTGGATTCTTCCATGTCTAACCAAACTCTAGGTGTTCTACAATGCCAGTTTCTGCTGCCTTCATGATTGTTGGAACAAATTGTTCTCATCCACTCTACCCACTGGAGGAAGTCTTCACATGCTTGGGGTAGACACTCCCCTAACTCACTTATGGGTTTGAGACTTGTCAGCTACCCTCAACCTGGCTTAGCCTGCCTTTTGAGATGGTTTACCAAGTATGGCCATGGATCATGCTACAATTTCTTAGAGCTCCAGGTTAGAGCTGGGTGGCAGATTGGCCCCAAAGGTGAAAATCAACCCTAAAAATATCTAGGCAAGCCCTCATACCAGAGGTACTAATCTTTCCTGAATACCCCTCACACCATTTTCTGATTATATTGACTTAAGAGAGCAACGGGAAAACTATTAATAATGCAGATTAATCTTGAAAGGCTATTTGTACTCCCCCACCCCTCCCCAAAGTGAATTGTTAAATATTTTCCAGCATATCACTGATCCTAGAACAATGCTGGGTTTAGTGCTTGCTCATTGAGACATTGTCCTCACGCTCAACTTCCTGAAAAGTTCCATTAAAGTTTTAGAAATAATATTCTTAAGATGAGGGCTGACTTCCTATAAAGGTAAAATAGTCAACTAAAGAATATGGTTTTGTTTTTATTTTTTCACTTTTCCTTGATGAAGTCAGTGAAACATAGACAAAAGTAAGTGATGTTGTCATAATATGGTTTTAGAGGCAGAGTGGTGCTCTTGACCCAACTTATATTTCCTACACCTGATTCCTGAGGTGACAAACTTCCTACCTATTCATTATTCCATGCCTTTAGGTAATGGCAATGAAGGTGCTAGATAAATGCAAACATGTAAATGGGAAGACATGAAACTTAAACCTCTAGCATCCCCTAATAGCTCTTGTAAGAACCAAGAAAATCAGATTAACTAGTCAAGTACTCAATTAAGTCCTGAAGGAATGATGGAACAGAGATATGCAGACTTTGCCAGAAAATGAGGGGGGAAATCAGGAAAAGTCAAAACAGGAGGTATTATCTGGGAAATTAGTCCTAATGGAGTCCCAAAGAGGGGGATTTGTAAAATATAAGAACATCAAGGGATACATAAAGATACTAAAAGCAATGTAGGCTGAACAGAAGACACACTTCAATTATGCCTTGGCATGTCCTTATTTGGCATCCCATTATAGCACAGGAAATGATAAGAGTAGATAAAGAAATGAAAGGTGCTATTGAGATAAGAACCTTATCCGTGGTAAGACATTCAGTTTATGAGGCAAAGAAACAAGATGGCAAGACTTCCATTCCATAGATAATAACCATGGAAGATTTAATAATAGCTGCTCAAGATTTAATGAGGCTAAATATAACATCTTAGATGGCTTCAAAATATCAGCTCTGAAAGTACAAGATATATCGGCTAGACAATAGTACACATATCTAAAAAAGATCTAGGGATTTTAGGACTGGAAACTCAATATTATTCAAATGTGATGTATTAGACCAAAATTGATGTAATATTAGCCTGTACTGAGAGAACCATAGTGTCTAGGACTAGGAAGGAGAAAGTTTTATTGTAGTTGGCCCCAATCAAACCACATCTGTAGGTGCCACATTTTAATAATGACATTGTTAGTTTGGACTATGTTCAGAACAGGGCTACCAAGATGGAAGAAAGCCTTGAGGCCATGCCAAAGGAGGATTGTTTATAAGCAATGGGGATGGTTAGTTTGGAGGAGGCACAGTGGATAGAATACTGGACCTGGAGTCAGAAAGGCTCATCTTCCTGAGTTCAAATCTGACCTCAGACACTTACTAGCTATGTGACTCTGGACAAGTCACTTAATCTTTTTTTGCCTCAGTTTTCTCATCTGTAAACTGGAATGGAGAAGGAAATGGCAACCCTTTCCAACATCCTTGCCAAGAAAACTCCAAATAGGTCATGAAGAACCAGCCATAACTGAAATGACTCAAAAGAACAATGAAAGTTTGGAGAAAAGACGCCTTGGAGGAGTAAAGATTAAGGCAGATCTCTTCAAGTTTTGGAAGGGCTATTTTGTGGAAGAAGCATTAGACTTATTCTGCTGGATTCTAAAGGGCAGGACTAGGAAGAGTGGTAAATGTTAGCAAAGACCCAGATCTCAGCTTGATTTAAGTAGAAACTTCCTAGTAATTAGAGCTACTCATGAATAGATGACTACCTTGACAGGTAATAATGGCTTCTTTCTCATTGGAAATGCTTCCAGCAAAGGTTGTCAGGTGTGTTTAGAAGGGATTCCTTGTCAACTAGGTCAGGACTGTGACCTCTGAATCATTTTCAACCCTGTGATTCTATGATTCAATGAAAGAGAAGAGGGACAATATCTTTACCCACAGAGGAGTGATGCAATAATCTTTTCAGCCATGGTTTTATACACCCCAGTATTACCTTAAAATATGAGGTGAAGAAAGACTTGTACAAGAATATTCATAGCTGCACATTTTGTGGTGGCCAAAAATTGGAAAATGAGGGGATGCCCTTCAATTGGGGAATGGCTGAACAAATTGTGGTATATGTTGGTGATGGAATACTATTGTGCTAAAAGGAATAATAAAGTGGAGGAATTCCATGGAGACTGGAACAACCTCCAGGAAGTGATGCAGAGTGAAAGGAGCAGAACCAGGAGAACATTGTACACAGAGACTGATACACTGTGGCACAATCGAAGGTAATGGACTTCTCCATTAGTGGCAATGCAGTGATCCTGAACAATCTGCAGGGATCTAAAAAACACTATCCACAAGCAAAAGATAAACTGTGGGAGTAAAAACATGGATGAAAAGCAACTGCTTGACTACAGGGGTGGAGGGGATATGACTGAGGAGAGACTCTAAATGATCACTCTAATGCAAATACCAACAACATGGAAATGGGTTTGAATCAAGAACACACATGATACCCAGTGGAATCGCGCGTGGGCTATGGGAGAGGTGGTGGGAGGGTGGGGAGGGAAGAAAAGAAAATTATCTTTGTTTCCAATGAATAATGTTTGGAAATGACCAAATTTAAAAAAAATGAGGTGAAGGAGCAAAGATTATGAGTAATAAATATTAGCCAAAATCAAATCACTAGACTTTTAAAAAGCAAAGATCTCTATTAGTTTCCTCACCTTTTTTATGTCATGAGTCCCTTTAGCACTTTCATAAAGCCTTCTCATATCCCTTTTCAGAATAATGTTTTTAAATGCATAAAATAAAATACATAAGATTAAAAATAAACCAGTTATATTGAAATAAAATATCAAAAATTAACAAAAAAAGAAAAAAAAAACAACCCAAGGTGATACACGTCTGGTTAAGAACTCCTGATCCATGGATACTATGAACAAAGACCTAATATTTTATACTTCTGGCAACTCTTCCCCTAGGCTTGGTGTGGGAGGACATATCTAAACTTACTGTAGCAGTGGTTGGGAATGAATAAACATATTCTTACATAGTTCAATAAACTTGGACCAATTGTAAGAATAGCTATCAGAGCAAAAGAACCAGTGAAGGTGATTGATGAAGAACTGGTGGACTAACCTTTCAAATTCAGCTGATGTTCCATTGTAAATCAAAGAATACTATAAATAAGTTTTTCTTCTGTGTTAGAACCCATACTAATAATGGCTCTAGGGCAGAAGAGTGGTAAGAGTTAGGCAGTTGGGGCTAAGTGACTTGCCCAAGGTCACACAGCTAGGAAGTGTCTGAGGTCAGATTTGAACCCAGGATCTTCCATCTCCAGGACTGCATCTCAATCCACTGAGCCACCTAACTTCTCCTCTAAAAACCTGTTCAAACTGTCATGTTTCTCTTCATTTTTCTCTGTTCCCTGTGATCCTGTCCTTGCCCTCCAAGAAACTTATATTTCAACGGGGAAAGGCAGAAGAACATTAAAAGAGCCCCAAAGAAGAGGTACATAGGAGTTCTAAATGAAGATCCTTTCTGTTCATCTTGCTCTACTCTAGTCATGTAACTGATAGTAAATTATAGGACCAAGCTTGGATTGACTCAGAGTATAGATGTTGCACTGAAAATAAAACCTTCAAATTTCTGATAAGAAGCTCTCCAGTCTTTTTCTGGATCTTGGCTTCTGCCTTCATCTTTATTTTGGCCAGCCTTCACCTTCTTAGTCTTCTCCTTTAATTGGTAAATTCAATACAGCCTTCCATTTGAAGTAGCATTCATTCTAGTCATTCTTATTCCAAATCCAGCTTAGTCCATGCCACCCAGATTCCTTCTGGCCCTCCCTTGCCTCTTCCACCCCTTTTAGTTTTCTTTTATGTATTATTTTTTCCCATTGTATCATAAGCTCTTTGAGAGCAATGGGGGAATGCTCCCCCACCTTATATTTGTATTTCCAGCATTTAACATAATTCCTGGCTCATAGTAATCACTTAATAAATGTGCTCTCTTTCTGTCTCTATCTCTTTCTAATCTCTCTCTTCTATCATAACTATAATCTATTACCTCTCTATCATCTATATTTCTGTCCTCTTTACATTTATCTATCTATCTATTATCTAGCCATCTAATATAGCCATCTAATAAAGCTTTCTATCATCTTTATCTAATCTCTTTCATCTATTAATTATCTATTCTGCTATTACCTATCTTTCTAGTATCTATGTATTTATCATCTTTCTAATCTGTTTATCTATTATCTGTTTACTAATCTATCTCTCCAATCTATTGCCATCCAATCATCCATCCAGTTATCTTTTTATCTATAAAGGTGTTGTTACAGAATGAAATTTTGGTGCTCAAGGATACTTTTGAGATCATTTAGTCCAAACTCCTTATTTTGTAAATGAGGAAACTTAGGTAAAGGGTGGTTAAATGACATGGCTGAGGTTCGTTTCGCAGAATGTTGGTCATTATAAAAACTTTACAAAGGTGAGTTTAAAATGGCAGTGAGCATGATTAGGAACTCCCACGCCCATCCAATCTGGCTCTGGGGGTTAGGAACAGTCAGCTAAAAGGGACATAAATATCTTGTACATGCTGATGGCTTCAATACACTGAGGAAAGAACCACATTGCTAATACACTCCAGCAAACCATCTTGCATAAATTGTGGAGAAAGACACTGATTTTTGTCAGCTTAATGCACTACTAGGTTTCAGAGAAAAACTGGCTTTGTTTGGGAGGGATAATGATGGCTGTTTATGCAGAGTAAATTCCTGGGCCCTGAAATATTGCTCTGAACTTCCTGACCATATTCTCTCCAGGCTGACCATGACTCAGAATGCAATTAATCTGAAAATCTCTGGTGAGGTGAGTTCTCTCCCTCCTGCTCCTTTTATTGCTCTCTTTCCTGCAGTGACACTTTTCCAGGTGTGAATCTTTTCCTCTCCACCAGGGTCCATTGGACACTATTCTGTTCAACATTGCCCTGAGGCACTTAGCCCCATCACCCTGCCAACAGTTGTGGCTCTGAATGGAGCAATAGAAGACTAGTAATGAGACCTGGCTTCCCCCTCAGCTCCAACTCAAGCTCACTTGGTGTCTCCCAGCAAGACACTTAACGTCTTTGGCCTCATGCTCTTCATCTGTAAAATGAGTGGTTGGACACTATAATCTCTAAGGGCCCTTCTAACCTTGACACTTGATGATTTTATAAATACTTCAGAGCTGGCTCTTCCCAATGAACTGCATGGAAGACAGAGGAGCCCATTCTTGGGCTTCAGTTCCAAGGATGCCTGAAGGAAGAATGATCCTGGTTGGCTCCATGTACTAGCTGTGTATGTTTTATTAAGTAAACAATCCTTGCTCTTGGAGTTCAATTCTACGACTGCATAACTATCAAATAGTATTCCTGCTTCATTTGAGTGGAACAGAACTAACCACGATCTTAAATTAGGAACATTTTTCTCTATATTTGATTTCAAGAAGGAGAAAGATAGAACAATAATGGCATTAACAATTAGCTGTGTTAACAACAAAGTCCCAAGTTAAAAGGAGGAATCGATTCAAAGAAAATGTCCCAATGCTCAGATGAAATTTAGCCCACTACTGGACATCTCTTCCATTTATGTGACTGGACAAAGTGAATGGAACTTCACGATGATGACCCTGAGAGATAAAGACTATGAAATCTTTTTCTATTTTACTTACTCAAGGCAGGGAAGTGACTGGGATGAGATAGTTCACAAGTACATGTATCAACAGAAATGTAGAAACAAAAAATGAGTCTGTGGTTAACTCTCAGTGACCTAAGAACTGAATGTAACCCAGATGGCCCATTCTCCCAGCATTCCAGGAAATCAAGATCTTATTGGATATGAAAATACAAATTTAGCCAGTAGATCAATCAGGGCTTGATAACTCACTACAGATTCTTTGCCTTAATGGAAGGGTTGTTTTGCCACAGGGTTCCTTTAAACAGTGAGCTTCCCCGGCATATTTCAAATATGATTCAAATTACAAGAATTCAATTTACATGCAAATTTCGGGAACACTAACTCTTTCCACATCCTTATCAAAATAAACTCCTTGGAAAGGATGAGCTAGCTACCATTTACAAACTAGTATGAACTTGTTAAATCCTTGCCTTTAAGAAGGACATTTGTTTTATCTGTAAACAAAGTATATTTTTTGGACATATTTTGTTTTATGAGAGTGGATACTTTCCAACAAATATCTAAACAACACCCTTCCCCAACTCCATTCCCCTGATAGTTAAATAAAATAATTTATAACTCATAAATTCCTACCACTTTCTTCTTTTGTAGTTTACTGATTGTTAATATAGAGAATGTGATTTATCTTTGATAGTATGGTACCAAAATTTTCCATTGTGTGGGGTGAGCCAAAATTTGTACTATGGTTTAAAACTATTTAAAATATTTCAGTGGAGAGCTGCAGTAAGAGTTTTGAGACATCTTGTATTTGACCTGAATTTTGACGTCTCTTGGTGTTGTTTTTACTTACCTTGTTGAAACTATTGAACATATTTTTCTTTTGGCTCTGATTTCTTCACTCTGCATACTTTATACAAGTCTCCCCATGTTTCTCTGAATTCTGCATATTTGACATTCCATATGATGTAGTAATAGTCCATTCCATTTATGTGCAACAATTTATTCAGATATTACCCAATTATTGAGTACAGCTTTTTGTCTTTTGAAATAATATTGCTATGGCAGTTTTTGTACATGTGGATCTTTTCTTGCTATCACTAACCTTATTGGGTTATAATCTCATTGATGGGACACCTGGGTCAAAAGATCTGAGTAATTTAGAAAGTTTTCTTTCATAATTATGAAATGTTTTCTAGAATGTCCAACTCACAGCTATAAGAGCAGTGAATTTTACTATGCCTGTTTTCCCCATAGACTTTGTAATATCAAAGTTTTCCATCATTTCCCATCCTTGTTAAACTCGATGCTTACAAGATGATGCATTTTTTTCTGGTTGTTAGTGATACTGGAGGGTTTTTCCAGAGTGCTGATCATTTATATTTCTTCTTTTGAGGACTATTCCCATCCTGACAATTTGTATTGAGAATTAAATCTGTATTGTGCCATTATTTCTTTGGTTCTCTTAAAGGAATATCAAGCAGTAGGAAGCATTTGGAAGAAGCATTTTAAAGACCAGTCCCCACTCTAATGGTACCCCATATTTGGAAGCAGGGCATTAGATAGTGAATGGGCAAGGGCCCTGCCATTTTTGATTAACATTTGCCCTACACCAACATGGACCAGTATCGACCAGTACAGTTAATGATAAAACCAGCAGACTTAGATTTGGGAAACCCAAATTTGAATCCTTCCTCAGTTACTTCCTCGCTATATTTAGGAAATATAGTATGAAATATTTAGCTGTTGCTTACTTATTGGAGATAATTATTTGCATCCTCTCTTCACCGCCTTCTGCTCCATGGCCACAAATAGTCACTAGATAAGGACATTCGTGTGCCATTTTCCTAAAATACAGAACTGTAATAAACGAGGAGGTAGGGAAGTCAAGCTCTTTGCTCAAAATGTGGCATCTCCCTGCAGGGACTCTTTAGCTCTTGCTGAATAGGGAAAGGATCATTGAACAGGAAAGGAAATGATAGGATCTCCTCCACTAATAGAATGCTAATTCCCTGAGGGCAGAGATGATTTAATTTCTTTATTTTTCTCTCGTTCCCAGAATCTCTTGCACCAGTGCCTCACATATAACAAGTGGTTAATAAATGTTCAATGATATTTGGTAGAGTTTAGATATTTTTCTTATTCACTTTGGCAGCTGGGATCTACTCCAGGAGCATTAGATAATTTCCAGGATCACCTTTTTTTTTTCTGGTTCTTGTGTCTTATTGGCTATAGAAAAAGTCCACTACAAGGCAATGTGGAGAAATATGAGAGAATGAGACCAGGGCTCAAATTCTGACTCTGCTACTATCTGTATGATTCCTTGGGAGGTATTTAGTCTCTCTGAGCTTCCTTTAGCTTGCCTGAGATGTATTTTCTAATAGAAACCTGATGAGACTGGCCTAAATGAGCTCTAAGTTTATTTACTTCAAAGTCAAAAGTTCTATCTACTTTCCCTTTAGGATTACTTTGTTTCTCTTCTGCATTTTTTCCCTACCTACTTTAGTATTTGGTATCTCTCCCATTAGAATAAAGGCTCCTCAATGGTGGGAACTGCTTTCACTTTTTCTTTGTATGCTTAAAAGTGCCTAAAACAAAGTCTTAATAAATGTATGTTGATTGCTAAATTTGGGGTATAGAAAATCTACCACTCCGTATTCTTATTCCCCTTGTTTACAAAATTTCTTTGAAATGCAAACTGCTAGTGTTAGTAGCAGCTGGCAGTTTCACTTAATTAAACTACTTTGATTACTTTACTCCTACATTTCCCTTGACCCTATTCTCTTGTCTTTGACTTCCTCTAAAGAAAAAAACAATAGTGCTTCATTGGGGTAAAAATTAAGTGGTGTTGGTCTTTAAGATCAACACTAATTAGCAACATTTGTTTTACTTTGACTGTAGATGTAAAAGTGTGTGCAAGAAAATTTGTACTCTAAATGCAAGGCTGCTTGGGTCTTACTGCACAGAGAGGAATTAAGTATTCATAGAACTGATTATCATTTCCCATTCTAATTGTTCTGAAAGAGCAGCAGAGCATAAATGCCAGGGCCATCAGAAAGAAACATATTCCTCCTGGAGCAGGAATTGGAAACAGAGGGGTAGGCTGGTTAAGGCTTAGCTGCTGAGCAATGAGGATTAGACTCCTGGAGGACTGATGATGAGGATGATGGCAGATGATAAGTGCCACTTTCTGGATGACTCAAAGAGCATACCTGGCATCAATCTTCATGAAAGTAACCTATCTATTTTTCTTGCATCCATTATAGATGCCATAGGGGTGACATTCATAATAATAACTATCACCATAAATCATCCTTTCCAGGGCTTAATGGCAGTGGCAGTGGGAATAGAGAAGAGTTTAAGTCAGAATCATAAGGGCAGTTGGATGCCACATAAGGTGGATTTGTTTGAGTGGTGCCAGGCAGGGCTGTTGTCCAAAAATATCTCTTCCACCAGCTGTCCTACACCTGAAATTTCATCATTACAGATTCATTCCTTCGGGGGTCTTAGAAAGTCCTCTATTAATATGCAAATATTCAACCTAGGACTTTGGAACTTCTCCCTTTTAGGGGGATAAATTCAGTTCAGCCCTTCAATTATTAAGCACCTAGATACTATGCTTGAAGTTGGGGGAGGTATAAACTTTAGATAATATGTGGTCCCTGTCCTCAAGAATCTTATAGTCTAATTGAGGGATAAAAAACAGAGGTGACTATAACTCAGTTCAGTTCAACAATTATTCACTGTATTAGGCACTTTTACTGGCTATTGAAAAGAGAGAAATATAAAAGACAGTCTAGTAAAGAGCTTACACCTAACTCCTAGGATGTACTACATGCATATTACTTTGATTATTCAGGGCTTTGGCATTCTTTTGGTGTGGATATTTCTTACACTGACACAAACTCTGACCCATTCTATGACCCTATAAAGGGACTTTTTGAATTGCTATTACTGCAATTTTTTTTACTCTTCAGTCATTCTGGTGAGGAGCCTCTCTAAACTTCAATAAGTCTTTAGTCTACTGCCCATTGCAGGGTCAATCTAATGCGCATCAGATTTTTTTTTTAAATAAGAGGTAGAATGTGATAAGGGCAAAGGAGAAATAAAGATAAGGTGTGTTCCAAGAAAATTTGAGGGGGAAGAGATTGCTTGGTGATAGTGGTGGTGCTGCTGGTAGTATGAGGACTTAGGAACAAGAAAGGCTTCAAGGAAGGGGCATCTGAGGGCAACAGGTAGACATGAGGAATTTATTCCAGGTATGAAACATGACATTTGAAAATATCTGGAAGGGGGATGTGACAGAAACAATCAGAAAAGTGGGAGTATTAATTCAGTTTGGTAGAAATATGTGTATAAAGGTAAATAAATAAAGCTAGAAAGGTAACATTATAATACATGATCAGTGCATTATGGAGAGTGCTATGTGAGATCATTTGGAGTAGGAATTCAACAGGTAAAAATAGGGGGATTCCCAAATGGAATGAACAAAGGGCATGGACACAGGAAAGCATGAGGCATATGCTATCTCTGTTTCCAGCTTGGCTGAATTTGTGGAGAGAGGGAATGTAATGGAAAAATGTAGAGATAGTGGTGTCATACTGTGGAGGAGGACTTTGAATTCGAGGCAAAGAAATCTGAACATTATTCACTTGACAGAAAGGAGACTTGGAAAAAATTTGAGTGGAGGAGACATGCCTAGATCTGAGAGTAAGGAAGATTACTGGCAATGGGATCCAGTCACATTGATGAGTCATTCAAGTCAATTAAGCACTTACTGTGTGACAGGTACTATAGGAAGCATTGGGGGGGGAGGTACAAAGAAGGGTAAAAGCAGTTCCTGCCTTCAAGGAGCTTCAAGTCTAATGGGGAAGACAAATGAGATATTGAGAGGATATACTGGAGGGAAGGCATTCACATTAAGGGGGACCAGGAAAGTCTTCTTGCAGAAGGAGGAATTTTAGCTGGGACTGGAAGGAAGTATGAAGAGATTGGAAGAGAGAATCGAAGCAGGTAAGAGGACTCTGCAAGAGTTCATGTTCTGTATTAGAGTACAGAGCAGCAGCAGTAACAGGAATGAGCCAAAGGGAAGAATCAAAGATAATACTGAAATTTCGAATTTATTTGATTAAGTGAATGGTAGTGTTACTACCGACAATGAAGACAGAATGGGGAGGAGAGTTAGTAGAGGGAAGATAAATTCATTTCTGCATTTTTTGAGGTGTTATTGGCAGTCTCATAAAGATGTTCTTCGTACTATTGAATGTGGGAAAGAAAAGGGCTACTAGCTGCTAGGTAGCACAGTGGATATAGTGTTAGGCCCAGAGACAGGAGGTCCTGGGTTCAAATCTCAATACTTCCTGGCAAGTCACTTTACCCCCATTGCTTAGTCTTTACTGTTTTTCTGCTTTAAAGTCAATATTTGTATCAATTCTAAGACAGAAGGTAAGATCCTTTTTTAAAAAATAAAGAAAAGGACTGGAAAAAAATTGGAAATCATCTTCATAAAGGAGGTAGTTGAAGCTGTGGGGATGAATGCAATTAATGGAGAAGAGAGCATAGGGACACTAAGAAAGTTCACAACAGAGACTTAGAGAACAGCCTATGGATTAAGAAGGAGGATGGGAAGCCAGTTTAAAAAAAAAAACAGTGAAGAACCAGAATAGTGTGGCATCTCTGGAGTCAATTAAGGAGAATAGTAGGAGAGGGTAGTCAAATATAAAAAAAAAGATCTGTATAAGACTGCTTACTGTCTCAGGGATGGGGGAGAGAGAAAGTGAGAAAGGGAAGTTGGGAAGGAGAGATAGAGTTTGGACATCAAAATTTAAAAAATTGAATGTTTAAAATTGTTTTTACATGGAATTTGGGAAACATAAAAATATTATAATAAAAAAAGGAGAGGCCAGTCAACAGTGTCCGATGTTACAGAAAGGTCAAGAGAATAGGAATTGAAAGAAAGCCTTTGAATTTGAGTTAGGAGATGAATGAATGAATGAATGAATGAAACATTTATCAAATGTTTATTATGTGCAATACACTGTGCTAAGTGCTGGATAAACAAATAGATAAGTAAGACTCTATGCTGAAAGGGTTCACATCCTAATGGGGGATGCCAAAATTTATGTAAGGCTACAGCTGCAAGTCAGATGGAAAATTCCTAGACTTTTCAGGGTGTGGAGATCACTGGTGTCCTTTGAGAGAGCAATTTCAGTAGAAAAGTGAAGGTAGAAGACAGATGTTGAGGATAGAGTGGGTGGTGAAGAAGGAAACTCATCAAGTATGCATTTTTATTGGGAGGGGGGAGTATTGATCATGAAGGGGGTAAAAGAGATTGAATGGTGTCTGGATCTGGTAGAAAGATGAAAAGAATACTATATTAGGATTAGAATGCCAAACATTGATGTAGGCAATGAGGAGCCAAAGGCAAGGGAAAGATTGAATTTCAACATGATATGAGACGTGATTCTTAGAACAAGGGCCTGGAGGAAGTGGAAGAGTTTAGGATAAAAGGTACAAGTAGAAGAATTAGGTTTAGTGAAAGGCAAGGTTTATAGTTTCTTTTTTCTGACCAAAGGGAAGGAGGAAAGAGTGGGTAAAGATCATGGGAAATTTCAAGGTGCAGCTAAAGAGAGAAATCGAGGGAGTTCACATTGGACAAGCTCATTTTTTTCAGTGAACTAGAGGCTAGATTACCTGTTGCAAATTCAGGTGAAGTGGTCTGAGGAGAAGAGAGCATAGGGAAGATAAGAAAGTTCAAGATCAAGTCTTAGACAACAGCCTATGGATTTAGAAAGAGGAGGAAGCCAATAAAGAAAACAATGAAGAACCACAATAGTGTGGATAGTTTGGATAGTTGGGAATATAGTTTAGAAGAGCTACAATTGGGAATGAAATAACAATTTCAAAGTGTAGAGTAGAAGGATTATCATGAAACCCCTAAAATACCAACTGAAGTCATGCAACTTATATTTGTAATGAGTGAAATCAGCTTGATTAGTCAAAACTGTTTGATAGCAATGTCTTGAAGTAATATGATGTGAAATTGCCTCTATGGGAGATAAGAGTACAAGAAAATGGTACTTGAGAGCAATCGTTGCCAAATGATTTGATCATGAATCTTATCAGCAAAAATTTTTAGGAGGCATATTCTAAAACACGAGTATATTTATTTATAAATTATATACAAAGGCTACTGAACTAATAATTATACATTTTACTTATACAAAATGGAAACTGGTATACAAAATTAACACAAAATAGAAATTTAGAAAGGACAAGATTAAGATGAAAGAATATTTTTATCTTAGAATCAATAAGGGTTTTTTGAAAATTGAAAACCCAGAGAAAGGGGGTTCAGCCTTAACACTCACCACGTGGATGCCTAAGTGAATCAGTCTGAGGTCCCATACCACTGCCAAGGCCATGAAAACAGTCCCTCTCACAGGAAGTGACAGGAAGAAATATAAGGCAGTTCTTTACATCACTTCCTGTGTCTCACATGTACCAATGGTGGCTTAAACTTAAACTTGGCTTTGGACAGTCCAGGGGGTCAGTCAGTTCTGATTTGTCACTTGCTAACACACACAGGTCATAGACCCTCCTCCCCCACAGTTAATCCTTATGTGGGAGTGTATACATTCCTGGTTGCTAGAATTCTAAAGACTAAGCAGGTGGAGTAAATCTAAAATCCACACATCTGAAACTTGTGACTAGTATCCATTAGCTTCTAAGATATATATTTTTTAAACATCATATGGCAGATTCATGTAAAATATGATAGTGGGTTTGTTTGCTATTGTCATTAAATGGGGCTATTATTACTTGGGGATTTTGATACTTTTTGAATGTGCATTACCTGTTGTACTACTGTTCTTTATAAAAAACTATTACTTTCTGAAAATCATTTGCTCTCACACAAAGTGGATCATGGCCAAGTTTGAAGAGGAAATGTATCTCATTTTTGGTGAGAAACCTTTGTATTCTACCTTTCCTTAGCTGACACAGTGTGTCGGTGATTGTAAGCTATATATTTTTGATTTTAAAAACTTTTTTATTATTGTTTTTCCTTACATGTAAAATATAGTATTTGAGTTTGATTTTTTCTCTCCTTTTTGCATTTAAAGCATATACCACCACTATTGAGAAGATTTTCTTTTCTTTTTTGATTTTGCAGTAATATTGGTTTAAAATACATTTTTTCTAATGTTAATGCATACCCAAAAGCTATAGACTATAAAAATGATGCCATTGATTGTTTAAAAGAATTATGGGACTTTGATTCTGTAAATCTTAAAACTACTCAGATTCTACTTTAGAAGATTTGATTAAGCTATTCCCCATTTTTAACAATGGAGGTACTTGATCAGGAATGTATTGAGAACTTTTAAAATTACTCCACCCTACTCAGAAAATGCCTTAGGGGAAGATAAAGTTGAAAACTCCTGATTGAACAATGAAAAGTCCCTAACTCATACTTATAGTAAAGCTAAAACCTTAAGCTGGGTGGTCTATTTTTTAGATCTAATACAAAAGGGCACTAAGTATCTATAAAGGTTAAATTAGTACCTAAAAGGTCAAGCACCTTACAAAAGGCAAGCTTAACAAAAGAGGTGTGAAGTATTCAGAGGATTTAATCTAACCAGAGAAGGTGAGGACCAAAGAAGATGAGAACTTACAATGGGTAGTCCTGGGAAAAATCATCTACTGTGATTGGTAGATGTGAAAATCTAGGGGAGGTGACATAAGAGAAAATTTTTTTAAAAGGAAGGGGTAAGAGGAATTCGAGGAGAGTATTGAATTTGAGTTGGGGTTTGGAGTTGAAGTGAGGACATTTTGAATGGAGTTCGCAATTGAATTCAGTATGGAGTTAGACTCTGAACTCAGTTCAGGAGATTCAGTGGAGGACTGGAGCTTGCTTGGAGATGATCTTGTGGTGAGTGATAAAGACTGACTCGCTCTCCCTTAGGCTCAGGCCTAGGCCATTTTGGCATAGGCCTTTTTTCTACTGCTTGGCTATTCTCTCTCTCTCTCTCTCTCTCTCTCTCTCTCTCTCTCTCTCTCTCTCTCTCTCTCTCTCTCCCCCCCCTTTCTCCTTCCCTTAATTCCTTCATTTTTATTCATGAAAATCTCCATATATCCCAGCTGACTTGGGGTATTTTTAATATTTGGGAATTTCCCATGGTGACCACTTATTTAGATTTTAAGTCAAAACACTAAAAATTATCTTTACCAGTTTGGCCAAAACCTTTACAGTGTCTGGCCTTACAGTTTTTAACATTCACAATTCATGATTCTGTCTGATTCCAGAAGGGAATATACAAAAGAGCCACTGTAGAGGGCTAAAGAAACACAAAGCTAAACTGTATAGTGCCAATCATGCACAATGTCAAAGAGACCAACCAATCCTAGTGGGATTGATGAAATTTTGAGCCAAGACAATTGGACTTGAACTCTTTTGGGGTTCAAGGTTGTAGCTGTTTTGACATATGTCAGAGTCAGATCTTCCTTGTCCTACATTCTACCAAGTATCTCAAATTTGGCTCCTACCTGGCTCCTATAATCTAGTCCCTATTCTGTATTTCATAATGTGGAAAATTTCTATAGTCCTGGCTACTGATTGGGTAAGTGACTAATTGCATAAATCACTTTAATTGGGCCCTGATTCAAGGACCCTGATTCAAGGTTTATTTTTCCTTTATATAGAATTTTTATTTGCATAAGACTTTGACAGTCTATATTTCATCCAGAAGTTATCTTTTCTTTTTTCTTTGGATTTTTTTTGATGTTTTTTATTTCTCTTGCCAATTGATTCATATACCTCATAACTCAGCCATGCATCCCTAAGTGATCCCTGTGTTTTTCAACACCCTCTTCAGGGGGGAATGTATAATTATTCTAAAATGTAAAGTTTAAATTCTTTTAGGAGTAATTTTAGGTTAAAAAACATGCTACTCTCTGAATTCAGAAAGTGAACTGTTTGGAAAAGGCACCATGAAGATGCCACTACAGACCACACACTGCCTCAGAAGATTCAGAGTCAACTTTGGGATGTGGTGATTTGAACTGTGTGGGGTTGAATGCATTTGTTTTGCATGTATACTCTTATGCTGAAGGGGAATGCCCCCTAACTGGCTTTTTGTCAATGTGCCTAGCAATCATTGTTTTTTTCCCCCTCTTTTCCTTTTATCCTCAAATTATTATAATTTCCAAGTTGGTTATGTTTACAAGATCCATTGGAGACTAGTCTTCCATGGATCTCAGGAGGGAATGTAAAATTGAAAATCTATTACCATAAAAAAGAACTACATTTCCCAGGAGTTTGCTGACTTCCTGCCATTATGCCCTTCCTGAAGACAGGGGATGTTATACGGGAACATGGAGGGTCCCACCTGTTTGGCTTGATGACAGCAAGCCTGGTTGTAATAAGGTGGGTGTCTGAACTGCCATGGGCATGTAGTCATGGTCTTTTTATTTGTTACCTTTATATTCCTTTATTTCTAATGATCCCCAATAAATCTCCAAAAATAAAACATTTTATTATTTGAGATTTAATTATAATTTTTACACAATGGACTATTGAGATGGGAGTATGATATGAGTTTTAGGAAAAATCACCTTGGTGACTCTGTGGAGAATAGATTGGCGAAGGGAGCCACTTGAGGTAAGAAGATCAATTAGGATGCTGTTGTAATAGTTCAGGTAAGAGCTGATGAGGGCCTGAAGTAGAGGTGACTGTATGAGTAGAAAGAAGGGGCAAATGCAAAAAAAGAGGTAGAAATGAGAAGAACTGGCAACAGATTCAATAGATGGAATGAAGGACAGGAAGAATAAAGATGAATTGACATTGTGAACTTGGTTGATTAGAAGGATGATGGCACTCTTTGTTGAGAAGTTGAGAAGGAGGGTTGTTGTGTGGGGGAAAGTTAATATCAGGAAACTTGTAATCTGTGGCAATCCATCCATGACTATTTATCCTGTACAACTCACTTTGTCCCTCCCCAAATAAAAAGGATCGATGTAGTGATTTTATTCACCAACCTGGGTTACAGAGCCTATTCTGTGATGAATGTTTGCTACAACCATGAGGTGATCTGAGGAGATGAATTTCATGATCAAATCAATTTGTTAACCATTGCTCTTGAGTATCATTTTCTTGTACTCTATCACCCATAAAGGCAATTTCATGTCATATTATTTCAAGGTCTTGCTATCAACCTGTTCCGACTAATCAAGCTGATTTCACTCAGTACAAATATATGATGCATGACTTCAGGTAGGACCTTAGGGGCTGCATGATAATCTGTTCATCAAGGGTGGTAGAATTATTCCAGGGGCATCTAAAAGCTGTTGCTATGGGCAGCCTGGTAGGGGCTAGATTATAAATTTTCAGGCCAGAAAGGTAGATGTTAGTTTACAAAGTAGAAGGGAACATAGTGGGAGAATATGATTTGTGTTGTAGAAAAATCCCCTAGTTGACTCATGGTGAGGATGGGATGCAACTCATTTTATCTCCTTTGGATCAGGTCATGGTCTTCTCTTTGGAAACCATTATTCTGGAGGAGGGAAGGATCATCGATTTAAAGACTAGAAAATAGAAGTCATCTGTCCTAACCCTTTCATTTTGTAGAAGAGGAAGCTGAAGCCTCGGCAAGTTTGGTGACTTGTCTAAAGTCACATAAGTGACAGAGCTCGGATTTGAAATCAGATCCTGTGACTCCAAATCCATCCCTCTTTCTACTGTACCGCACTGTAGGAGATGGCAAAGGAATTTTGATTCCTTGCACTTACCCAGTGCTAGACAAGCTCTTCATGAAAGACCCTTGATTCTGGAGAATGTTCCAGTCCATTTCTGGATGAGTATGTGTTTTCAACTTGTTAAGACAAGCCAGACTTGGGACATTTACTTTTACATTTCTGTTTCCTTGAAGTCAAAGGCAAACTGTTGGAGAGGGAAAAATTCACAGAAGAAAAAGATGAAGATGGGGGACTGATGATCCTTTTCATGGAAGACATAATCACAGAGGTCTATTTTCTCTATCTGAAGAGACTGTGAATTTTTAAGCTGAAATAAACTCCATTAATTCTAATAAAAGTAGCTTCTTCCTTTCTCTAGATTTGCATCTCCAACCCCGAGATGGTAATGAATCATTTCCAACTGCTCAAGGATATGGAGCAGTGTATACATAAGTCTTTAACAGCAGGGGTTGCTCATTGCAAATGAACTATCTACAATTTACTTTTGCAGATATCATTTGCTCTTCTAATAACTGTTCAACAGATGACAGTAACAGTAGGTGTTAACCCTCACAAGAGACAGTCATTTCCCAGGGACAACAAAGTTTTAATGGCTTTGGTGATAGGGCCAGGGACTTTCCAATTACAGTCAGCCAGTACTGCTGTGATTAAGATTATTAAATGGTAACTGAAGCCTTAAAACAAAAACCCAGGCTACAAAATTCCATTTATTCATTAGCCTGCTTTATTTATGCAAGCTAAAAGTTTTCTATTGCAACATGATATTACCAGAAAACAGCTGGGTATGGTTAGGTTATTATTTTAGAAAAGAAAAATTTTCCTAAATTAAACTTGTACATGGTGGTGATGAAAACTTGGCAATATGGAAATCCTAGTTCAGACTTAAGATTTTGTGACCAAATGCAGGGAACCATCAACACCATGGAAAAGTATTTATGAAACAATTGACTACATTAGATGTTATACAGATCTATACATGGCAAGACTCTTGTTCAACCATTTTCCCTCTAGAACTTAGTATGGGAAAATTTATTAGTCAAGACACCAAAAATAAAACCAAGTCTCCAAGTCAAAAAGAAATGGGTTTATTGAGAGGGGGCCAGTCTCATAATAAAGTTGGACTCTGGTTAGCAACTGAAGACCTTGAGTCTTGAGAACTACCCCCTTATAGAGCACAATTTGAGAGATACAATCAATAGATGCTAGAGACACAGACATAGAAAGAAATTTAACCCTGGTAGTTTGCCCATGCCTATTGGAATGGGTCCTTTGCAAGACTTTAGTCCAAGTGTGATGAATCATGATGCATGCAAGGTGTGCATCAGCCCTAACCTCCTGTGGATACTGCCCAGTGACATCAGCAGTCCTGTGCATTAACCTGAGGTATAGCCTCCATCAAGAAGCATAGAACCCTAACCAAAAAGAATGTCAAAGATGGACAGTTTCAATGGCCTAAGAAGAATAAAGTCAGAACTTTAAGGCATGGGAAGGGGACACCATTAAAACAGAATAGCCACAAAGCATTACAGAATTATAGAATATTTATAAACTATCAGAGAACCATAGGGGGCTGGGATTTCACATTCACATGATCAGGGTGTTTGGCATATCATAAGTACTTAGGAAATATTTTTGATTCAGTTGAATACAATATTCTAAGATAAGAGTACATACAATGGGATTATTATCTCCTTTCTCATCCTGGACTTTTTGTCTGTCTTAATGCAATGTAAGAATGAGTCAATTCTTTTTTTCTTTTTACTGTCATTATCACACAGTTGACTCATCTCGATTTTTCAGTTCCCTACAACCCTTAGATATTTTTAAAGTAAACTGTTTTGTATAACAATAATATTACCTAGCATTTATATACGGCACTTTAAGGTTTGCAGAGAAAACTTCACAAGTAGTATCTCGTTTTATCCTTGCACCAACTCTGTGACTATTATTATCTCCCTTTTACAGATGAGGAAACTGAGGCAACAAAGGTTAAATAACTTTCCCAGGGTCACACAACTAATAAATTCCTGAGGCTGGTTTTAAACTTAGGTCTTTGGGATGGTTATTCACTAGCAGCCTGAAACAAATCTTTCATCATTTATAGTTTATTTTTTTAACTCAAGCACCAGGCTTTTTCACTTATTCCTATTAAACTTCTTTTTATTAGCTTTGGCACAATATTCTAGGCCAATAGCCATGCATTTTTAGGATTGTCAGAGGGTCAAGGGCTGTGAAGTGAGAAATGGATATTGGAAAGAAGGAATGCGATGGAGACCAGTATCTGTTCCTGAATTTTCATCCCTGAATGATAAGCTGAGTTCCTGGGCAACTGTTGAGAAGTTATAGAACCTGCAGCAGCAGGGGATGAGAACAGAAACCCAGTATGGAAGGGGGACCATGCTTTTCTGACAACTTCCTGGATGCTGTATCTATAGGGCAAGAAATAAAACCCTTTTGGTGGGGTTAAAATGTCATTCACAATCATATTAATTTGGGGTGTTAAGAGATGATGGTATGGTACTATGACCTCTTGATGGTATCCCAATTATCATTGGTGATATGGTACTATATTGCCAGTGGAAATGGCAATAAAAGGAGCCCTTAAATTGGGGACCTGGATTTGACTATACCATGTATTAGCTGTGCCTCAGTTGTTCACATGTTATCTCCCACATTAGACTGTGAACCCCTTAGAGCAAGGACTCTCTTTTATCTTTCTTTGAATCCCTAAATCTTAGCATGATGCCTGGTACATAGTTGGTGTTAATAAATGTTTATTGACTGATTGACCTTAGGAAAATCATGGAAACTTTTTAAGCATTGATCAGCTCATTTGTAAAATGGGAACAGTATGTATATCATTCACCTCACATGACTGTTGTAAAGATCAAATGGAATAATGTATGAAAAGCATTTTGGACCTATAAAAAGCTCCACAAATCTTGGTCAGCTACTTTCCCCTCAGTTTTCTCAGTTTTTTTCTCTTTTGTATCCTCTGAGGGATAATTTTCTGGAACTAAGACTCCTGACTTGGCTTTAACGAGTGTCAGGTTTCTCATTCAGCTTTATTTTTAACATCTTTTCTGCTTCTGGAAGTTACTTCATAGAGGAAGATAGAAAAAAAATCTCTATTTTGTGTCAACCTAGCTTTATAATTTCTGTTACTGTGTGGAGAGATTTTACTCTTCACTAGATTTCGTGTTTGTTCCCTAAGAACTGGTGGTTATGAAGGTCAAGGAATGAATGGGCTTTCGAAGGACTCAGAATTGACCCTTTGAGGTTCTTCCCAATCCATTTAAATATAAAAAGAAGTGCAATACAGTTGGTTGCCCTTTGAAATGAAATGCTTATCTATGAGGAAATTCTAACTTTTACATTTATTCTTTTTAATTTTTTCTTTTGTCTTTTATTGTTATATACTTACTAACAATCACCACCAAAAACATTTAAATAAACAAGTACATAAAATATGTGCTAAACCATACTCATATTCATATTATTTTATGCATATTTCCAATATTTATCATTTCTAATAACAAAACACATTCCATTATCATAATCTATTCAGTCATTTCCCCCAATCATTGCATTTGTGCCATTTCCAGTTGTTTTGTCATTACAAAGTTTTCAGAATATTTTCATACAAATAGCTTTTTATCCTGTCAATAATGTCTTTAGGGTCTAATCTTAGTAATGGAATGCATAGGTCAATGAGCATGAAGAGTTATATAGCTCTTAATATATATTTCCATCTTGTTTTCTAAAAATCAATTCACAGTTATTCTGGCAATATAATATTAGGCCTGTTTCTCCATATTCCTATCAGCATTTAATTTGATCAACTTAATCTGTCTGGTTCTCACTTAATAACATAATCAGGGCCATATTTAGTTGGATTAGTCCTTAGGCAGCAGAAATAATCTGTTTCTAGGACCATACTCTTTCTAAAACCAAGTCTTTCCAGCTTGGTCATGCCTAGTGGAACTTCTGATCTAATGCAAGAACCCCTCAGGAATGCAGGATTACCTTCATAGTATGATGTATGCTAAAGTAATACTTTTGCATAATATTGATGCTCTATGAACTCAGCTAAGATTCTATTCATCTCCTTAATTTCTTTCGTATTTATTTTTTGGCTAGATTTATCTAGTTCTAAGAGGGGAAAATTAAAATCCCCCACTAATATTTTATTATCTGTTTTCATCTGTAACTCCTTTAGTTTTTTCTTTAAGAATTTGTAGGCTATAACTTTTGGTGTATATAGGTCCAATATTGATAATATTTTGTTATCCATAGTACTTCCTCTCCAGTTGTTCTGTTCATCAATTCCAATTACCCATTTTGCCCCAATTCTGTCAGAGATCATGACTATTATACCTGCCTACTCTGAATCAGTTGAGATATAGAATATTCTGCTCTAACCCCTCACCTTACATCTATATTTGTGTATCATTTTTAAAGCATTTCTTATAAATAGCATATTGTCAGGTCCTAGTTTTTGATCCTTTTTGCTCTCCATTTTCTTTCCATGGGTGAATCCATTCCATTTGCACTCACTGTTATAGTTACTAGCTATATATTTCCAACTACTCAATTCTGCCTCATTGTCCTCCTCTTCCTTTATTTCTTCTGTATCTCCCCTCAGATGTTTAATTGCAATTCTTCTCCAATTCACATTCCTTCCCAAAAGTCCTCCCTTAGCCTCTCCCCTTATCCTCCTGGTTTGATATTGACTCAACTTTCCTTCCCTTTTACCTTTTAATTCTTATTTTATCCATCTTTCTGAAAAATCCTTTCCTTATCCCCAGTATTTGTGCCCTCCTATTATTCCCTCAGCCCGGCCTAGGAGATCCCAAGTCCCTCCTTTATTCTACTTCTCTTACCTCTTGGTTCTCTGTACATTGGGACAACAATTTTCCTCCTTCTAATTATGCATGTTGTTCTCTCTTTTTCCATGGCAATTCCTCCACTCATTTCTCCTCCATATGAGATAGCTATTTCACCCTAACTCCTCCTGGTTCATTCTATTACTATTTTGGTTCATTCTATTATATTCACCTAGCCTTCAAGTTTTCTATCTATACACCTCCTTCAAAGTACCCAGGCAATTATGCCATTCTCAAGAGCCATAGATGGCATTTTCCAATATAGGAATCAAACAGTTTGAACTTTTGGGTTCCTTATAATTAGTCTTTAATTATCTTTGTATGTGTCTTATAGATCAACCCCCCCCCCCCAATTCTAGGTTTTTCTTCAGGAATAGTTGAAATTCCTTTATTTTATTTAATATCTATTTTTTGCCTTTTATAATTATGCTCATCTTTTCTGGATATGTTATTCTTAGTTATAAGCCTAGTTCTTTTGCTCTACAGACTGCTATGTTCATGTCTTGCATTCTTTTAATATTGTGGTTGCTAAGCTTTATATCATTCCTACAGAATCTTTGCAGTATTAATTTTTTTTCTTGTTGTTTGCAGAATTTTCTCTTTAGTCTGGGAGTTATGGAACTTGGCAATGACATCCATGTACATTTTCACCTTTGGGTCTTGTTGAGGTGGTAATTGGTGAATTCTTTCAATTCTATTTTATCTTCTAATTCTAGATTTTCTGGGCAATTTTCTTTGATGATTTCTTGGCATATGATGTTTAAACTCTTTTTTTTGAGCATAAATTTCTGGGAGCTCAGCTATTCTTATACTATCTTTCCTTGATATCTTTCCCCAGATCAGTTGTTTTTGTGATAAAATGCTTCATATTATCTTCTGTCATTTCATTTTCTTTGATTTTTGCTTCATTATTTATTGTCAGGAAATTGCTAGCTTCCCCTTGCCCAATTCTATTTCTTAATAGATCATTTTCTTCCATAAGTTTCTAGAAGGATATCTTTTTTTCCTAATTGGGTGATCAAGCTTTCATCATTTTCTTGATTTCTTGCATTGCTTTTATTTTTTCCTAATTTTTCTCAAGCTCTCTCATTTGATTTTTGAGGTCTTTTTAAAAACTCTTTTTTTAAGCTTGTGGACATTTATCTCTTTGCTGTTGCTGAGGTAAGTGTTTTTACTTCACTGTTCTCTGATTTTGAGCTGAGATCTTCTCTATCTCCATATAGTTATCAATAGATCATGTATATAGATCATTATAGTAATCAATGATTTCTTTGTCCTGTGCTTGCTAATTTTTTAAAATTTGTATTTTAAACTTTAGTGTTCAGGCCAATTGACTTAATTATTGGCTTTTTATTAGAGTCTCTTGGTTCCTACTGTATTGAAGTATGTTACTTCAGGTTTGGGGGGGGGGTTGTATGTATTTGTTTTTTCTTGGATCCCATTTAGTTATTCTAGTTTTTATAGTCCAGGGTCTGATGTAATCCTGGGCCCCCTGCTCAAGCCCCAGCCTTTGACTTCAAATGCTTCAAACAGAGCTGTGGGCAGTTCTGCCACTGCAACTGAAAGCAGCCAGTCCTCCTCCCCATATGGCAGCAACCAGGGACTCCACTCTCCTGGGACTGGCCACAGTGGATGGAGCCCCAGTCCCTTAGCAACAGAGTGCCTCACTCTTCCTCTCCAATTGCAATAGCTGGGATAGAGCAGGTGTCTAATCTTGGGCTCCTAAACTCCCTCATTTGTTAGCAATGAGGTTTGAGTTCCTGCCCTTAGGGCCAGGCACTGGTAGTCTCTGTGGTGTCCACTCCTTCCCTCCCCTGCTGTGGGTCAGTGGGGGTCTCTGGAGCCACAGTGGGAGCAGACACAGACGCTTCCAGAGCTCTCCCTCTGAGGATTCCGGTGGTGTTCTCAGGGATAAAAGCTCTGAGGTTTAGCAAACAAGGTGAGATTGCTAATCTTGCCCTGTGGGGCTGCCTTGTGGATTCCAGGGCCCACAGGTGGTCCAGCTGAGGTCAAGGAAGTCAGAAATTTTCCTCTCTAGTTGTCCTTGGCTGTTCAGCTTCACTCTGGACTTCCCTCTATTTTTGCTGCTTTTAGTGTTGATTTTGTGGAGTTATTCTTGGTTTTTGTGTGGGGTATTAGGAGGGTGAGGAAGCTTCACGCCCTAATCTGCCATCTTCCCACAATTTACTCTTTAGAGTAAATGGATCTGACTTGATTTGACAGTGATCCAGAACTCGAGGCCAGTAGAAACCATAGAAAAGTCACCATACATTTAAAACAGCAGTCACTGGTCTGGGTGTCAGCCATCTAAATGTCTTACTTATATTTGCAGGAGATCCTTAGAATTAACCAGAATGCTCCTCCATGATGGCAAAATAAGCCATCCAAAGTGGGTTCTAACAGAAGAGGCACTTCATTGAGCTTTGCCTTTTGTCCCAACTTTCCTAGGCAGATGCTAAAGGAAGCCAATCCAGCAAGCAATGACTCGAAAAGATAGTCACAGAATATAGGAGAGAGCAGGGTCATAATCTCTCACACACTGACTTTTTTATTTTTAACCCTCACCTTCCATCTTGGAATCAATACTGTGTACTGGTTCTAAGGCAAAAGAGTGTTAAGGGCTAGGCAATGGGGATTAAGTGACTTGCCCAGGGTCACACATCTAGGAAGTGTCTGAGGCCAAATTTGAACCCAGGACCTCCTGTCTCTCAACCCACTGAGCAACCTGGCTGCCCCCATCACACATTGACTTTTATAATATAACATATCAATTTTACTTCAAGGTAGCTAGGTGGAAGAGTGGAGAGTTGATTGGCTACTTGCTCGGTTGGTTGGTTCGTACTCAAAAAAGCAAAATGAAGGTCACTATGTTGGGATCAATAGTGTGTCTGGCTGTGGCTGATGAGGCTGAGACAAGCTCAGAAGGCTCCACCAGAGGTTGGGCACAATGAACCCATATCAACATTTGAGATGGAGATGTCTCTAAATCTGTGTCTCCTCTTTCTTTTGAGCTCCTTCTCTTCTGTTTTACTCATAGAGCACAATGCTTTCTTTGCTGGATGGTCCTGTGATGGCTAAGTGATCCTGTTTGAATCTTAGGCTCTTCATATGTAAAACAGGAGAACGAAATTGATTATTTCCAAGGACTTTTAGTGCTCTATGATCCTATGATCCATTACATGGGTACCTAGGCAGTGGGGTGGGTCGACATTTTGGCAGTCCTGAATTCAAATCAGTCCTTAGACATTTACTAGCTCTATGATCAAAGGCAAGTAACTAAGTCACTTCACCATTACCAGTGGCAGGTTCCTCGTCTCTTAAATGAAGATAATAATAGCACCTGTATTTTCCAGGGTGGTTGTGAATGTAAAATGAGATAATATTTGTTAGGACCTTTGCAAATATTAAAGCAATATATAAATGCTAGTTATTGTTGTTGATACTCAAAACAACCCCGTGAACTGGAAAAAATAGGCATTATTGGGTTTTATTTTATAACTGAGGCATCTGATGATCAGAAAGGTTAACTGATGTGTCTGACATCACATAGCAGATAGGTGGCACAGTGGATAGAGTGCTGGGCATGGAGGCAAGGAGAAATCTGGCCTCAGATATTTACTATTTATGTGACCCCAGACAAATCACTTTACCCTGTTTGCCTCAGTTTCCTCATCTGTAAAGTGAGCTGGCAAAGGAAATGGCAAATTTTAGTATCTTTGCCAAGAAAACCCCAAAAGGGGTCACAAAGAGTAGGACACAATTGAAAAATAAACTGAACAAAAAAAAAAGCAAAACAAACATCTGTTAATTTAGATGCATAGGTTTGCCTCATTAAGTTATTCTACCATAAATAGATTTTTTTTTTAAAGAAAAGCAAGGTGTTACAGGAGATGCCTTAAATTATCCCTCTGAACTCCAGACTCTTGCTTTGCCTTCAAAGCTCAGTCTAAATATACACCCAGGTGTTCAGGATGAAGACAGAAGGGCAAGCGACTGAGGTTTTGTAAACAAAAAGCTTAAAAACCAGCTGTAGTAAAAAGAATTCATCCTGTATCTGGTTTTCGTGGCCTAAAATTACATTGAGTCTGTGGAGTGAGGAGGGGGCATAATTAGCATGCTAGTCCCATAAGAGAAATGAAAAACAACAAGAAACCAATGCCTTGGCCAGTAGAGTTGTCTGACATCCGCTGTTCCCCTTCGTAGTGCATTTCCTTGACCAACTTTATGCTGACCTACTTCCTAGTGCTGGACTGCTACTTCCAGGTCCTACTTAGCCATTAGAAGTGATTACTCTGTGAATTCTGAATTCTGCCTTATCCCCACATGTCATCTGTCTACTATTTTGGAGGATCAGTGGTTTGTCTGGCTGCTAAAGGATTTGGACTTTGACCATTGGTAACCAACCCATCATGGAATGTTTAGGTAGCCAGCATGCTCAAGGAGCACTGAGGCTACTGCCCTCCTGGCCTTCTCAAATAACCTTGTGTGCCATTCACTGTCTTTGATCACTACCTTACTACCACTGCATCAGGTGACTTCTCACTTCCCCAAACTTCTTAAGGCAAAGGACAACACTATAATAGAGTAATAGAGCATTTTTATTTTAGTGTATTGTGCTCTGGCTCTCTCTCCCAGGGCCAAGCTGGCTACATCTGTATAACCTACAGCTTTCTTTTTGTGCTTTTAAATATATCATTGGAATACCCCAAATTCAAAGGGATGAGATGAACAGGGGAAGCTGGGTTTGCAGAAAAAGAAAATCAATTTATGTTGCTTATACCAGATGAGGAGGCAAGATACTAGCAGTGCTAAAGAGAGATGGCTGTTTATTTAACCCAACCCAATTCCTCCAAAAGTCTGTACTTTTTATGATAGTTGTATTCTGTACCACTGCCCCATGCTGATGTCCTGGCATGGTCATATAATATGGGCTGCCAAGGTTCCTGACTCAGCTATCCATATTGGTCTGTATGCTTTAATACCATTTCTTAGATACTTCCCAGCTGTGTGACTCTGGGCAAGTCACTTAACCCCCATTGCCTAGCTCTTACCATTCTTCTGCCTTAGAACCAATCACAGTATTGATTCTAAGATGGAAGGTGAAGGTTATTTAAAAAAATAGACCATTTGTCCTTCTACAATTCGTTTCCATATGAGGCTTTAGTGAAAAGTCTCTACCAATTCTGGTTCATGCATATTGTTTTCTGGCTTGCCTCAATTAAATCCAAATCCTTGAGTTTTTAAAAATTCTCTGCAAAATCAAGGAAACATTGTTGGTCTTTTGTGGAGGCAAGTCCCACCTTCCCTCAATGTAGCATAGCCTTCATGTATGGATGCATATACATTTCTCCATTGAACTTCTATATAGAAGAAAATGTAGCTTAGTGGGAGAGCTCTGGATGGGATTCAGGAGGATTTGGGTTTGAATTCAACTTCTGATACTTACTAGCAATTGTTTGGCCATAAGCAAGTTACCACCACTATATGTTTCAGTTTCTCCTTCTCCACAATGGGGATCATGACATCATTCAGTGACATTATGTTGAGTGATGTCCAACCCTCTTGTGTAAAGGCTTGCTAAACTCTTTTCAGGGTTGCTTTCCACTTGTGGTGTCCATCTCAGGCATTTGAAATCTTACTCTAATAGAATGGGCAGATGAGGACAATTTGTTTCAGTGGCCACAAAGGTGGCTGAAGCAGGTACAGTGGAGCTCTAAGAGCTTGGTTAGACACTGAAGAGGCCACGGTCACCCACTGCATCCCAAACCATTACCAGTCTTCTTGACTCTTGTCTTGCCACTTGACTTTGATGACTCTGGAGGAGTGAAGCTGATGACTTTAGTGCAACTCTACCTCACTTAAATCCAATTCACTCACAGGTGAAGACATCACCCTGTAACATCATTGGTCCTCTTTAAAAATGGAGGACAAATAAGAATGTCTGACTCTTCATGACCTCAACAGACCAAGCCCTTCTATCCTCTACTACATCCCAAACTCTCTCCAAGCTCACATCCATTGCTTCCATGACACCAACCATCAATTTCAGTAAAACCTTTCTCTCCCCCTTTTCAGAAGAGGAGAATTACTCTGTTTTGTGGCTGGTTCCACTTTCTTTCAGGACGAGTACAGATTATTCATAGCAATAACAAAAGTGTTGGTCTAGTTTGCAGGAAATATGATTCCTTGCTCTTCCTCATCTCTTTAGTATGATCCAAAAGTAAGGTGTGTGGGGTTGCCTTCCCATCTAAGCTATGGCACTCATAATGGACCAAATGGATTCCCAGGTCTCTAGAGTCTGTGTGCAGCTTAGTATGTCATTGTTGTCTCCTATGTGTATGATTGCACGTTGGAGGATACAAATCCTCCAAGCTAGGTGACACAGTGGAAAGAGCACTGGCCCTGGAGTCAGGAAATCCAGCCGCAGACACTTAATAGCTGTGTGACCCTGTGTAAATTACTTAATCTCTATCTGCCTCAGTTTCCTCCTCTATTAAATGGGGATAATAATAGCAGCTCCCTTGCAGAGTTGTTGTGAGGATCAGTTAAATTAACATGTGTAAAGTGTTTTGAAAACCTTAAATTACTATGTAAATGTTACCTCTTATTATGTTGTTGTTGTTATTAGAAATAAATATAACCCTATAATTCCTGTGTGTATATCCTAAATGTTCTCTGTGAATGAAAGGGAAAGGGCTTATATGGATGGGCTGCTCAGTAAACCTTCTTGCTCCAGACAAAATCTCCGGTGCCAGGAAGCACAGATACAGGTTTTTGCTCACTACCTATGTTTCTGTGTATTAGACTCCAGCTACTTTTGCATCATTTTTATGGCATGTTCCAGCAATAGTTTCACAGGTTCATAGAATTAGACCTAGAAAGGACCTTAAGGATTCAATGCCCTCATTTTACAAATGAGAAAACTGAGGACTTCAGGAGACTGCTTATGGTTGCACAGCTACTATTAAGTGGCAGAATTATATTACTTGGAATGAAAAATATTGTTCTTGCATTAGTTGGCCAAGACATTTTTTAAATAACTCTTACCTTCTGTCTTAGAATAAATACTATGAATTGGTTCCAAAGCAGAAGAGTAGTAAGGGCTAGGCAACTAGTGACTTTCCCAGGGTCATACAGCTAGGACTTGCTTGAGATCAAATTTGAACCTAGGACCTCCCATCTCTAGGCCTGGCTCTCAATCTGCTGAACAAACTAGTTGCCCCCATTTTTTTTGTTTTTTTTTTTTAAGCAAATTTTGTCCATCTTGAAAAGTAAATACTCAGGGGCAGCTAGGTAGCACAGTGTATAGAATGCAGGGATTGGAGTCAGGAGCTCTTGGGTTCTTAACTGGCCTGACACTTTCTACCTATGTCACTCTGGGTAAATCACTTAACCCTGATTGCCTTAAAAAAAAAAAAAAGTAAAGACTCACACCAAATTATCCATAGAAAACACTGAAGGAATAATAGACTACAATTTGGAGGATTTTTTCTTTAGGTAAGAAGGTATATCCCCTCAAGAGTCATTCTAATTGCCTGATGGGAATCCCCGTAGGCTTCATGGCTTACTTTACAAATGTGAGACCCAGATTTTTGCTGATATTGGGATGCTGGTTGAAGCAGGAAGAGTCCATTCAGGGGTATTTTAGAGCCAAAGCAAATAGATTTACCTGATTGTTAAATTTTCAGGGTGATTATACCTTGTGATTAATTGTTGTCTTGATTGTCTAGATTTAAGAAACTAAAGGAGAAAATGATAATGCAGATTAAATTTGTGTGTTAATGGGTACATTCCTCTCCCCACCCCCAAGCAGGTTTTAAAACTTTTATTAACGAACTACATTTACTAGCATACATCCCTTTCCACCCACCCACAAATAATCCTTTTATTTCATCCTTCTTTTCTGTGAGGAACCTCAGTCTGCCTAGCAAGTTCTTCTGAGAAGTGTAGGATTTGGTCCCAGTTTCCAAGTCCCCCCTATTTCTGGTTTCTCCCTGAAGACCTGGGAAAGCTCCATGAATCCAGGAAGTTTATATAAGGTATCAGCTTCATTTTTCTTCTTCCTAAATACTGCTTCCATTTCTTTTATTTAAATATAAAATTTATTACAAATTTAATAACCTCTCCCAAATAAATAGAATAGGGAGAACAAATAAAACCACAAAATCCCAACTCTACATTTTGATTGAAAATAATAATAGTGGGGGCAGCTGGGTGGCTCAGTGGATTGAGAGCCAGGCCTAGAGATGGGAGGTCCTAGGTTCAAATCTGGCCTCAGACACTTCCCAGGTGTGTGACCCTGGGCAAGTCACTTGACCCCCATTGCCTAGCCCTTACCACTCTTCTGCCTTGGAACCAATACACAGTATTGATTCCAAGACTGAAGGTAAGGGTTTAAAAAATAATAATAATAGTAACATCCTGTAAACTTTGATAAAATCATGGCAATAATCATCTATTTGCATTTTATGGCCTTGTGATCTCCTTTCTAAGTGTTTATAAAAGCTTGTTGACATCACCTCTTTTAAGATAGTTGCAGTTAGTGTCTATGTTCTAATTCTATTATTATTACTTTGTATTTATTTTCTTTGTCTTTCCATGTTTCCATGTATGTTTACTATATGTATACACTGTAATTTATTCATCTACCCCTCAGTGATTAGATTTGGATTCCATCTCCTGTCACTATGCCTTGCCATATACATCTCCCATGGCAGGGATTTTTGTTTTGTTTTGTTTTATTTGTTTATTTTGCTTCCTACCTCTTAGAAACTTTAGCTCCCTTCCAGGCTCCACTCAGGTACCATCTTTTAAATTAAGCCTTTCCTGAATCCTCACATTGAGAATCTCTTCCTCCTTGAAATGATCTTGTATTCACTTTTTCATTTTTATATAATATCTTCCTAGTAGAATGTAAGCTCCTTGAGGGCAGGAATGTTTTTTTTTTGTCTTTATATCTATAGCACCTAGCCTAATGCTTTACAAGTAGTAAACAGTCCCCAGTTTCTTAACATTGCCTTTAAAGCACATGAGAAGTTACAAAGTTACTCCCCTTTTTGGTGACATCCTAGTAACTTATCAAATCAGCAATTTTTGTCCAAATTCAAACTTTTCATTATTTACTCACCCTCTAATGACTTGTCAGCCATACAGGTTGCTTGGTTTCTCAGAAATAATAACATGGTATTTTTCAAAGCTCATTAGGCTGATGCCTGTGATAGTGCCTGCAAAGGTGTTGTATCACTTCATCTCCTGCCAAGACAATAAGTCAAGGTCATTCTCACTCTCCCAAATCAACAATCCTTGATTGTATGTATGTACACTCGTATATAAAAAGTGTCCATTGGCCCTCTGCTCCAGGCAAGAAGGGTGAGGGTATTTTTTTTTTGGGTGGAATTTCCCACAAAATCTTTCTGGCTTATGTCCTTGCCAAGGAAATCCTGGAAACATCAGAATCTGACTTATTTTGTTTTGCCAAAAAAAAAAATAAATAAATAAAAGAACCCCTGCAATCACTCAGACTAAGAAGATATACAGGCAGGAGTGTGCTGCAGCCAGCTTAAATGGGCTCAAGAGAGTTAATAAATTTTCAATATGAGCATGTATATCTTGGAAATTGACAAATGCTATGAATCAGGTTTTGATTGATTGTTTTGTTGATCTTTTAGCCTTTAGAAAGTAATGTGGGAAATGTTAATGCAGAGTAAACATAGAACATATGTAAACATACTTTTCTGGGAGCTGGTTGTTAAATTTACCAACACACTCCTGCATATGGGACAAGCTTTAGTTAACCTTATTAAAAAGACAAAATGGGACAACTGTAAGCCCTTCTACTACCAGGAAAACTGTCTTCCCCTTACTAAAGGTGCTTCAAACAACTCTTCCAACTGATAAATCCTACCTTCTTCTAAGACCAATAAAATTGGCCCATAAGATCACTAGGGAAGGGATTGGTCTAAGTTGTTTCTAAATGTATGTGGTTTCCTGTTTTACCTCTTTTCAAATTTCCAACAGAGGAAAAGTCACAGGTTTTCTATATTTGTTATGGCTCTGTGTTTACTAGCAAGGGCCAAGTTTCTTATTCACTATTTCGGGTCTGTCCGCCTAGCTCCATAGCACTCAGTTCCCTCTCAGCTTTTAAAGCCCTTCATTCCCTGATCCCTTCCTATCTTTTCTAGTATCCTCAAACCTTAAATTCCTTTTTATGATCCACTGACACTGTCTTGGCTTTCCTCACTCAAGAAACTCCACCTCCTGACTGTGAGACTTTCTTTTGTCTTCCATAACTGGAATGTTCTACCTCTTCATCTCTACTCATCTCTGTCTTCCTTGGTTTCCTTCAAGTTTCAGCTAAAATCTGATCCTTTATAAGAAGCCTTTCTCAATTCCTCTTAATTCTAGGGCCTTCCTTCTGTTGATTATCTCCAATTATATATACCATATATATGTATAAATGCACACACACACATATAATAGTTGTTTACATGTCTCCCCTGTTAGACATAGAGTAACTTGAAATCAGGAACTGTACTTTTTTATTATTCATAGTGCTTTTCACAGCTCTTTAGTAGGCACTTAATAAATGCTTATTGACTTTATAGAATTAAATTTTTTTTCAATCAATAAAAATCAGTCTTTTCTCCACCCTCAACCCCTAAAAAGAAAACCTCCATTACAAACAAACAAACCCCAATATTGGCCATTAAAAAATATGACAACTTGTCTTGTAGGAGTCATGCAGGTACTCAGGTCTAGGTCCTGTGTTCCCAGATCTAGGAATTTGCATTGTTCTCTGATATATAGAAGCCAATCTTTTCCTAAACATCTTCTTCCCACTTTTCCTCCCCATACCCTCTACTTGCCTCATAAATGAGAGGGGAATGGTTCAGCTTGCCTTATTCTCCTCCCAGTTCTGCTCCTGACTTTATTTATGGACTTCTCTTTTTGTGTTCATTGTTTTTTCCAATTATAAGGTAAGCTCCTTGAGATTAGGGACATCCTTTTAGCTTTTATTTGTAAACTGCACAAAGACAATAGTCATTCTTGATCACCGAGAGACTACTATATATATATACATACATATATATATATATATATATGTATCTTCAGCACTTAGCACAATGATTGGTACACAGCAAGCATTTAATAAGTGCTTGTCATCTTCCTTCTTTCTTTTGAATCCTATATAACAACTGGATTATGACAGACTAAATGCTTCTGTGTCAGTTGTTTAATAATTTGTTCAAGAATTTCTTGAATTAAAATGAATAGAAACATAATGAAAATAATAAACATATATTGAATATTGAAGAAGTTAAATGTTTATTAACTTAATTTTTTGAGAAAATATCATAATTTATTTTCTCATGGAGGAGAATCTGCCCTGAAAAAATATTTGAGAGATTTTTGATTATCCTCATGAAAAATAAAACAGAAGTGAAATTATTCTGTTCTTGAGTTCCCATTTCTTAGTCTTCAGATGGGCAAATTTTCACATATCAAGAAATGTAAGAAGATAAGAAACATGTGGGTGATAAATAGAACTATTATTATATAGACATTAGAAGATCAGATTAAAGAGAAAATTGAAGGCAAAAATCTCATAGTTTCAGATTATAGAATTATAGCAAGCTGGGGATAGAGACATGAAGGGACTTCCAACTTGTCTCATATCAGCTTCTTCCCAGAGCCTTATTTTTCCTTCAGCAACCTGAAATGGAGTTGACATCATCTGTCTTCTCTCTGGAAACTGGAGGCCAAAGATCAGAAGTCCTGGATACCATTGCATTGCCCAAGACTGCTTAGGGCAGTTATTACATAAAGAGGAATTTCCTTTTCCATCCCTTTTGCCAATTCTAGGTCACGCCTTATACTGGTACAGGGCATTGATCTCTACTAGTGAAGAAAGAATCCCATACAAAATAGCTTTGGAATTTGGATTATGTATGTATATCTATCTATCTATCTGTCTATCTATCTACAAATATATCTCTTTCTCTACTATATACACCTGTGCTTATATATACATATATTAATATATTTTATTTATTTACATTTCATATAAATTAATATATTTTATTTAGTTTAGTGGTAGTCTCCCGGTGATTGAGAATGACTATAAATATTTTTTATTTATATATCATATATTATTTTTATAGATTACATATAATACATATATACATACATATGTATATATACACACACACATATATTGACTTCTCTTTATGTAGTCAGACCATTGACTAGTTAGAATAAAGGCACAATAGAGAAAGAGTGTTGAATGTGGAATTAGGAAGACCTGGGTACAAATCCCACCTCTGACACTCACTGGTTGTGTAACTCTGGGACAAATTACTTAAGATCTCTTGGCATCAATTCTTCCTTTGTGAACTAAAATGCTGACTGTTTCTTCTAGTCCTAAATCTATGCTCTTATGATCCCCAGCCAAATTAGAAGAAAGGCTAAAAGCAAGAAGAATGCAAATAATTGCAATAGCTTTAACTGTATTCAAATGAGGTGTTGTCACCCAAAATAAAGGAAATAGAAAAAGGCAAAGATATTGACCTTGATTATTGTGGAGGATATGATAGCTGCCAATTATTTAAAGAGTTGTGATTTTGAAAAGGAATCATATTTTGTGTGATCTCAGAGGGCAGAACTGAAAACACTGAGTAAAATCTTCAAAGAATCAATTTTCATCATGAGAGAGGGGAATATGTCTAATAACTGGGTAGGTGTTCGGGACAATACTTATAATTTCACTGGCTTTGGGAGCTTCTGATTAGGAACTTTCTATACCAATGTCAGTTGTCATCTTATCTGAAATGTATAGTCTCAGAAAGTTACCTAGATCACTGAGAGGTTAAGTAACTTGCCTACTGTGACATCAAAAGTATGTCTCAGAGGTAGGACTTACACCTATGTAGACTTGCCTTCCAGGCCAGCTCTTTACTCATGACACAATACTACCTCTCCAATTAGAGCTATCCAAAGATGAAATGGCCTCTTTCTGGACTTCCCTCCCTGGAGATCTCCAAGCAAAGACTGGACTTTTCAGATATAAAGTAGATGGGATTTTGTTCAGATGGAGATTGGTCTAGATGGCCTCTGAGACCCCTTTCACTTCTGAAATTCTGTGATTATGTGGTTCTGTTACCATTTTATGAAACTATAAACTATGAAAAATAGTCACAACAGAAAGAGATCGGAAGAGTTCCCAGTCTGTTTTGACCAGACAAATTTGATCTCCTTGCCATGTTGAGAGAGAGAGCAGTCAAAGGAAAAACCAGTTTGGGATACAAACTTACATGGAAACCACAACAGAGGACAGTAGGGAATTATGAGCAAAACATAAAACAGTAAAAAGCTATCAAAGAAAAAACAATTACAAAGAAAGCTTGGCATCTGACTTAAATAAGGCACAATATCCCAAGAGCATTCACAGATGGATCTGTCAAGAGGTCAACAAATAGATGTAACATGGAATGAATTTGTCCTATAATGGTCTGTTTTCATTATCAGTGTCAGACAACTCACCATTTTGAAATGAAACACATCAACCCCTGAAGTGCTATATGAAGAGAATAACAACAATAAGCATTTATATATGCCAAGTACTATACTAATTTTTATAAATATCTCCTTTGATCCTTATAACAACCCTGGGACGTAGATGTTATTATTATCCTCATTTTACAGTTGATGAAACTGAGGCAAAACAGAGGTTAGGTGACTTGTCCAAGTAAGCATCTGAGGACTGATTTGAAATCAAGTCTTCCTGATTCTAGGGTCAGTGTTCTATCCACTGATCACTTAACTGTCTTAAGTGAAGAATTAGAAAGATGAAGAAAAGTTAAGAGTGACTGCATGAGACAAAATATAATGGTGGTAGAGGTCAGGAAGGGAGTCAAAATAGTTCAGGAGAAAGATTTGGAAGCAGAAGATCTGAGTTCAAATCCTGTTGCCAACTGCCTTTATAATCTTGTACTAGTCTTTTAAACTCGAAGTTTTCCCATCTGTAAAATGAGATAACTTCCAAGATCTCTTCTAATTCTCAATCAATGATACTATGAAACCTATGTTGCATAAGACACAACCTTGAAAACACTGAGGGATCACTTTAAAAGATATCTCAAGTATGGCTGTTCATTTAGAAATGTCAGTACATAGACTGGGTATGACAGTACAGACAATGTAACTAGACAATGATCTAGGTTAGGGGTCCCCAAACTTTTTACACAGGGGGCCAGTTCACTGTCCCTCAGACCATTGGAGGACCGGACTATAAAAACCTAACCCTAACCCTAAACCTAACCGGGCAGCAGAATACACAGTGCGGAATCCCCTCCCCAGATTGCTCCTCACCTTGCTGATGTCTTCCATTGTGCAGTCACATAATCCTTTGCACAGGACTTCATTTTCGCCACACAAAGGATTATGTCACTGGAAATAGTACTGTACGTGAGTGATGCCACACTTTGTGATGCCACATATAGTGCTCCTCTCACTGGCCACCAATGAAAGAGGTGCCCCTTATGGAAGTGCAGTGGGGGCTAGATACATGGCCTCAGGGAGCTGTAGTTTGAGGACCTCTGATCTAGGTCCAGAATCTAATATGAAGAAGAGAGCAGAATGGATTGCATTTGGGAAATGTAGTACTCTTAATAGTCCCAAATTGTTCCTAGATCTAAAGATCTAATTCCTCAACAGAAATTTTCTCTCAGCAATGCTCTCTGATTGCCAATCCTGGAACATTGCAATCTCTGTGGAATTAATGCAATCAGTGACCCTAGTGTCAGTGGAGCAAGAAAGCTGAAGCATTCAGGAAAATAGTCTAAATGATATGACTGAAGAAATGTATGATAGGAAGGAAAGTTGAGCTGGCTCTGTAACATGATAAGGATAAAACAGGATAGAAATCTTCAGTGCTCCATTGGTACATTTCATTTATACTGATGTTGTTGTTTTTCTTTTGTTTTCAAAGAAGATCACTATAATTATCAATGTCCAAACTTGTATGTGAACTGGATTTAAATAAGGCAGAGTTGCACAAGTCATTAGCCTCACTCTCTCTTCCAGAGTCATCAAAGTCCACTGGCAAGACGAAAGGGAAGATCACTGATGATGGCTCAGGATGAAGTGGATGACCTTGGCATCTTCAGTGCCTAACCAAACTCTAGTTATATACTAGAGGACCTAGAAGAAAGCCTTCAGCATGTTGGGTAGATTCTCTGTAGAAGATTTATGGGAAAACATGGACAAGAATGCACAAAATGACAAGGCATGAATGAGTTCTGAGGTGGACTAATGGATTGGAGGTGCAATGAAATATTGGAATGTTTGCATTTTTAATTTACAGCTGAGAGAGCCTAACTATGTGGGGAAGGGGAAGGACAGGAGAGAAATGAGATAATGATACATGGCAGTAATAAGCCCTAAAAGTGGGCAAAGGGGATGATGAGAGCAAAAACTAGAGAAGTTCAGGTGGGATCAAAGTAGCAAAAGGGAAGATGGTTCTTTGGACAGTGGAAGGATACAGGATAGAAATTCATAAAAATAAAGTTGGAAAGGTCTTTACAGGTTATCTTGTCTATTTTTCAAATGAAGAACTCAGGAACAGCTCTCTTAAGACTTGTTCTAGGTTGTATAGTTAGTAAATAGTAGAGATGGCATTCCCACTTCTGGAAAATCCATGGATAATGTTTTGTCCCTTCTTTTATATCAGAGTAGAAATCTGAATTTTCCTTTTTCTTTTACATTTACAGTAACTTATTGTAGATTTTGGGTTAAAATATGCATTCCTATATTTCCAAATTTTTTCTGGGTCATCTGCTGGCCTTTCTGTGTCATCTATGGTTTCCCCAAAAATTCCCATTTAATTTCTTGTGCTTACCTACAACATATTGAAATCACAATGAGGAAAGGTAAGTTGTGGAAGGGATAACTATGCAGTTTCAGGTTCATTTCTGATTAACACATTCCATTTATGAATCACAATTAGAGCAACATGGATATATCAAGTATTTAAAAACTTTTAGGAGTTCTGAGTTACATAACATAGAGGTCTGCCAGGGAGAGGGAAATGGTGAACAGGTGTATCATTTGCAAATATTCTCAAAGATGCTAATTATGCAAATGAAGTTTATGATTAAGGTTCTAAAAAAAATCCAACCACCTTATTAGGTAGTATTTGATCACAACCAATTGGTTTAAAATCAATCATGCTGACTATTAGTTTTCATTTGCTGGGAATAGTGGAGCTAAATTATTTGTGTCTCTTGTGCTACTATCATCAAGTATACTACGATGAGCAGAGATTCAGTGGAAGGATTCCTATAATATTAGGACTTCTTTCTCTATTCTGGCATAATTCAAAATGTCAATTAAAGTCTTGATTATTCAGAGACAAAATGGATTTATAAAGTTTTATAATAAGATGGGGTTGGATTCAGAAACCCAAAAACTTTGGTTCAAATACCATTTTTGCAGTTTACTAGCTTTTAGACTTTGGGACCTAAATTTTATAATCTGTCAATTTAGGGAGTTGGATTAGTTGAACTCCACGGTTCCTTTTAGCTCTAAATTCTATAGTTTGAGGATCATTTTTTTTTTGCATTTGACCAAAAGTACCCATCATTTACTTGCCTGAAATTTTAAGAATCCTTAAGGAATCTATACAAATTAAGTGGATTAAGATATTTTATTTTGTAGAAGGAGTCACATACTAGCTAGTTAACATACTGGGTAGTTAATTTATTGGCATTTGTGGTCAAGTAATAGGAGAAGTAGTAAGAAGTATTTCCAAGTATTAGGAAGAATTTTGGCCAAATTCATGGAGATGTGGTAGGGTAGGAAAAGGGCTGAGCAAACTTGGGTTAGCAGGAATATTCCTAGAGGGAGAAGAGGCATGAAAATAGGAAGAATGACTGTGGAAGAGGCATGCATGCAAAGGACAGAAGCTGGAGATGGGTCAGCTGTCAGTCAAGTGAAGATTCTGTTTGGAATGTTACAGGGCAAAAGCAGTTTGGAGCCAAGCCAACGGTGACTGATTTTCTGGGACTTGGCTGAGGGTTTTTGGCTGATGGTGGCAACTTTGAAGGAAGAAGCTGGGTTTATCTCTGGGACTTGGGATAATCAAGTTGGAGGTGGCCTAGCTGATTTGAAGGCAGAAGAAGAAGGACAACAGTCCATATATCTCTCTCTCTGACTTGCTCTGCTTCATGGTAGTGACTGAATTGCCATTTCTCTCAATATCCTCCAACCTAAGACTCACTGTAGATAATAGGGAAACCTCCAACCCTCTTACCTCCATCTTCCATTTTGTCCTGTTTTCCCCAATAAACCCTTACTTGAGATAAAGAAGAGAAAAGAGTATTATTTCCTCTGAAACATCATAACTCACCCTGAGTGACTTAGAAGGAGACTGAAGAAGAAGCGGGGAGGGGAAAATGAAGGGAAGAAGAGGGGAGGAAGGGAGGTATAAAAGGGAGGAGGGTAGGCAAAGGAAGATAACTCCCCGATCCATTACTAGTTATCTAGTATCCATCAAATGTACCCCCTCCAATATTATCTATTACAGGACCAATTTTATCTAGTAATACTTGAGTGCAGACCAGATCTGATCCAGTATATGTGTGGTGAAAACATGATGACACCACCATTCAGACTGATTATGCTTACCACTTTCTTTACTATGGGCATATCTAGCTGAGGGAGGGCAAGGGGACGGATAGAACCTCAAGTTAAAGTAAGCTCATCTTGGCTTTTGGTTGTTATTTTTGGTTCAAAAGTTTTGTGGGGGAAGAAGCTGAAGTAATAGATGGAAATGAGGCTTTTTTTTTTGTGATCCGAACATTCCCTACTTAAAGATATATGTCATGGTTTACTACAAAGAAGTGTTTCAATAAGGCAGAGGCATTGTATATAATACAATAACAGAAATATTGTATGATGATCAACTGTGATAGACTTAGCAACTCTCAGCAATACAATGATCTGGGACAACTCTGAAGGACTTGTGACAAAGAATGCTCTATCCACCTCCAGAGAAAAAAAACTATTGGAGTTAGAATGAAAATAAAAGCATACAATTTTCCACAATAGTTTATTTATCTTTTTATTTGGGTGTTTTGGTTTTATATGAATATTCTCTTTCAACAATATGGAAGTATGTTTTTTCATGATAATATATGTATAACCCAGATCAAACTCCTTATCATATCTGGGAGGGAGGAGCGAGACAATTTGTATCTTATAATTTCAGAAAAAATATATAGGAAATTATTATTAAATGTAATTGGGAAAATAAAATATCTTTTTTAAAGGCAGTTTGTTATTCAGAAAACTCTGCTTCTTCTTGCTTTGTGAGGATCATAATAAATGGTCACAATCTGTTAAGAAACATCAGTTTCCCAAATAATCAAAAAGACATTTGTTTTAGGGAGTAGACTAAGTAAAGTGGGGAATTCTAGAGATTCATGAAATCACAAAATAGAAGAATGTGAAGTATAGCTTATTTCAAGTCATCTCTAAGAAAGAATCTTTTCTATGACATCCCCAATAAGTAGTTTTTTCAGCCTCCCCTTGAAGATCTCTAATTAGGGAGGGTTCTTGAGACAGAGCATTCTGTTTTTAGACAGTTCTAATTGTTAAAAGTCTTTCCTTAAAATGATTCTAAATTATCCCTAATTCTGGGGTTGAAAAGACCAAGCCCAATTCCTTTTCATACTATATTTCTTGGTAGCTCCTTTCTTTCTCTGGCTAATAGTGGGTAGTAAGAGAGAAAACATGCCACAAGAAGTTATGAGACATGGCAGCAACAAGGGATGCTACTGTCAGTATTGGAGCCAAGATAGAATGGCTGTGGCCCTTCTGATTATTTCTGGGTTGCTGAATCTACTTTCCATGTGGACATGAATACCTGCTTTTACTATTTCATGAGTCCTAGGTCCAGGATTCCTTAGTCTTTATCTAACGACTGTGCTTACTAAATATGTAAGATCTGTATTGTATTGTCTACACCAGAGGTATCTGCCTCAAACAGAAATGGATCCCTGAAAGCAGCATAGTGATTAATAAAATTACAAATTAACACTCTCTATGTCATCCTGCATTTCTTTTTGGTTGTTAAATGTTTCCCACTTACATTTTAATCTGGTTCCCTGGAATTGTAGGTAAGTTTGACCCCCCTGGTCTATTATCCTTTTTAATCTCCCAAGAACAGTGGTTAGAGGGCTAAGCAAATTAAACTGTAAATTTTCTGGAAATACTGGGTCTAGAATGGCCTATACACTATGCCTGGGAGAAGCTGTGGCCACAAACCATATTGTAGGTGTTTTATAATGTATTGTTTTTATTGTTATTATGTGGCATTTTAATGATTTTGTTGGTTCTATACCAAGAGTAAAATATTGCATGTAGTATCCAAACATTCCCATCTGTTTCCATGAAGAGTTGATTGCATTATACCCAAGTCATATGAGTAGGGATCCATGGGGAAGTAGGCAAGGACCTGGGAGGTTGGAGGTTCATAGGCTGGTTCTTCTGGGTTCAATCAGAAGTTCTTAACTTTCATGGCATGAACCAGGCAGTTATGAGACATGGCAGCAACAAGGAGTACTACTGTTTTAAAAATAACTTGATAACTATTTCAATAAAAATTGGTTTTCTTGGTAATCTCATATATTTTATTTGATGCATTTAAAAATATTATCCTGAGAAGGAGTTCGTAAGTTTCAGTAGACTGTTAAAAGGTTCCATGACACAAAAATTAAGAATTCCTAGGACAGAAGCATAGTAATTATAGCTATTTAGATTAGACAGTTGATATAGTGAGTGAGACACACACACACAGAGAAACACAGAGGGAGACAGAGAGACAGACAGAGACAGACAGAGACAGAGACAGAGACAGAGAAGCAGAGACAGATACAGAGACAGAGGTAGAGTTGAGGGATGGAAGAGTACTTTGAGAACCTTATAAAATTTGCTATATCTCTAGTACTTCTGGAGTGTTCTAAGTACTAGAGGGAGCATGCAATTCCTAGATCCTGATCCTTCTTTTTGAATGGAATTAAGTTATTGGCTCTCAGTTCCACCTAAAGGTTAAGTAGCTTGAAGACAACCATCATGTATGTCACTATTAAGTCTTCTGACCTCAACAGTAACATGAGTGTAGTCAAAATGTGCTATGGGATAATGAGAATTGCCTAGTTGAATCTAGGTAATTGTCCACAATGAAGCAGAGGGAATGGTAGTGATGGGGCTAGAAGGGATTTGGGGGGGCTGGCAGGAGTCTCAGTTACCTAGCAGTGGGTAAGTCCCCTACTGAGGTACTAGAGAAGAAGAGACTCCCATTAGGATGCCCCAAGACAGAATTTCAGGGGCCAGAGAATACTGATTTCCTTCTAAACTGGTCACTCCCTAAGAATTCCATGGGTTTATCCCCCATCTCCAGGAGAGTTGACATTAATATCTTTGGGGAAAAGACTTTTTTTAATGTGTGTGGAATGTTACTCACTGGAACTACTGGTTGGGTAGCTGATGTCAACCTAGACTAGGGTCCACTTAATCCTGAAAGGAAGCTACCCATGTGGCTGCATCTTCTCCCCTTCTCTTTGTTATGTCCTGAGTCTACTCCATCCTCTGATGCTCTAAGGACCAACCAGCTCAGGACACCTTTTCTGTTTTCCAAGTCTTTCATTTTCCCAAAGATAAGATGTTAGGAAATAGATCAGGAGGCAGAGAAATGGGACATTTTTTTTTCAGAGATGATGAATATGGTACTAAAATTTAGTGTCACAGGGGCTGGGGTTGAATTCTTATTCTTCCACTTATTAGGTGTGTGACCCAAGCCAAGTCATTTAAACTCTGTGGACTTCAGTTTCCTCATCTGTAAAATGAAGGCTTTGGACTATACAACCACTAATGATCCTTCCCCATCAAAATCTTTGATAATGTGTTTCTCTCCAGGCTATCCAACCCCCATTCCTTGAACAAATTCCCACATAATATAATATGTTTGGCTTATATACCTCCTAACACACTGTCATTTATCTACATACTTTCTAAATGTGGTACCCAGAAATAAACCAAGTGTGACAAATATGGGTCAAGTGGGTTAGAATATACATCAGAATTCTCAACTCCTTTCCCCTGAATACTGTGTTTCTTCTAATAAGATGGCATTAGGTTTTTTCACTGTCACACTGAGTTTGCTGTCTGCCAAACCCCTTAGGGCTTTTTCATAGTCACTGTTGTCTAGCCACACCTCCTCAATTCTGTATTTACTGAGTTGATTTTTTGACAAATATGTAGAATGTTATATTTGTTACAATATAATTCTGGCTCATCATCCTGGCTTGTCAAGATCTTTTTTTTTTTTTGGATTCAGACTAGATTTTCAGAGAATTTGAATCCAAATCCTGAATCTGTTATTTAATACTGGTGTGGTAGTGGTGTTCAGTCATTTTAATTGCATCTGACTTTTTGTGACTCCAGTTGGGGTTTTCCTGCCAAAGATACTGGAATGGTTTGCCATTTCCTTCTCCAGACCATTTTGCAGATGAGGAATTGAGGTAAATGGGGTTAAATGACCTGCCCAAGGTCACACAGTCAGGATCTAAGGCACATTTGAGCTCAGGTCCTCCTGATTACAGGTTTGGCACTGAGTCACTATAATCATGAACAAATAACATTTCTGTCCCTCAGTTTCTATATCTGTAAAACAAAGGAGTTGGACCAAATGACCTCATAAGGTTCTTTCTAGAACTTAATTGGTGATCCATGATCTAATATGTTAGCTATCTATCCCACCTTGCCATATGTGTATTTGGCTATGCTATGCCTTCAGCTTAGAGGTAGCTAGTTGTTATAGGAGCTGTAGTGCTGGACCTGGAGTCAAGAAGACTCAATCAAGTTCAATGCCTTTTCAGACACTAACTCTATGACCATAGGTGAGTCAAGTAAACTTTTTCTGCCTCATTTTCCTCATCTGTAAAATGAGGCTAATAATGACATCTTCCTCAAGAGGTTGTTGTGAAGATGAAAAGAGATTATATTTGTAAACGTCTTTGCAAACCTTAAAGTGCTATATCAATGCTATTGTTATTTAAAGAAATAAATATATTGAAATAATAAAAATATAGAACCATACAGGAACAAGGATAGATTCCCCTGCTTCCACACCAATATCATTAGGCAATGTCCCTTTTTTCCTTTAATAAAATAATTTCTTTTCAAGTTTGGAATTTCATTCCTGAAAAATCTCTCAAGCCACTTTCCTCCACAAAATATTAGGCTAATGAATTTGACTTCTTTCTCTGAGCATTTTGAAATGATCTCCCCAATTCTAGGATGTCTTCATTTTATTCTCCTGATATTTGTGTACACCAGTAGGAGGATATTTGGTTGCCCATCTCTTCTTTTACAACATCTTGGACCCTTCTTTTCTGATCATTCATGATCATTATTCTGTGGCAGTCTAAACATATCAACAGACAAAGGAAGAATGGCATCATAGAAAGAGGGATGGGTTTAGAGTAAGAAAACCTGGGTCTCAAGTCCTGGTTAAGGTCTTTAACAGAGTGACTTCAGGTCAGGGCTATGCTGGAGCCAGCTCTAACTGGCTTACTTACAAGAGTCCATTAAATTTTCACATCAGAAACTTATACTGTAAAATTATGCCTCAGAGACCAACAATTTTCTACAAATTAAAGCTTTATTGTTTTATTGATTGCCTAGACTTAAAGAGAATTAAAAAATCAGATGAAACTTCAAAGTATGTATATGTACATTCTCACCACCTCCTAATCTTTTCCAGCCTGGTTGTTAAACATTTACCAGCACATTGCTGTATTGCTCCATAAACATGGCTTGAGCTCAGCAGTTCTGGGTTAGAAGGTTCAGGGAATGAGTTATCACCAGACTGAAGGTCTGATGACTCTTTAAGGTTGGGGATATATTGTATCCAACTCTTTGTGACCCCATTTTTTTTTTGCATAGTGAATGAAGTGGTTTGTGATTACATTCTCCAACTTATTTTACAGATGAGGAAACTGAGGCAAATAGTTATGTGACTTATCCAGGGTTATACAGATAGTAAGAGACTGGGGCCATATTTGAACTCAAGGAAGATGAGTCTTCTTGACTTCAGGCTTGACATTCTAACCTGGTGACTATAGGTTAATAATAATGTCCATAATGTTAATGATAACTGGATAACCAGCATTTATATAACACTTCATGGTTTGTAAACTGCTTTATATCCAATATCTCATTTGAACCTTGAAGCCTCCTTGTCTCAGGCACCTTGCTTTTCTTCCCCAGATCCCAGATTTTCTCATTTGTATCATAAAGAGGTATATAATCACTGACATTCTCTGATTCTGTTTCTGTGAAAGGAGGAAACCCTAGAAACAAGAAATTTCTTGTTCTTACTTTGCAAGTTGGGAAGACTGGGGCCAAAGAAATAAATTAGACATGAATTCTGCAAATGATGCTTAATATTTTTATCTAGAAGAATCCCAAGAATCTTATGTTGCAAGGGTTTATGTTGTATTGGGCAATTAATAGAATACGAGGACGAGTCAGGATGTTTTCTAACTATATGGCCTAAACAAATCAATTAATCTCTGTAGAACTCAGATTACTGCCAGAGATTTATCTACTGAACTATACATAGGTTAGAGATAGACGCAACCAGGTGGTGGTACAGTGGATAGAGTGTCAAGAGGTTAAAATCTGGTCTCCGACACTTATGAGCTATGTGACCCTAGTCAAGTAATTTAACCCTGCTTGCTTCAGGAGCTGGAGAAAGAAATGGCAAACCACTTCAGTATCTTTGCTAAGAAAATCCCAAGTGGGATGATGAAGTGTTGGATATGACTGAAAACAACTGAACAACAACACATAGACTATTAATTTGGATCTGGTAGAAGGAATTCTCATACCAGGAATTTCCCATTTGAGAAATATCATATCTTTTGCATAATAAAATATTTTTATGAAAGGTGATGGGAAACGTATAGGCATTGGTCCTCATATTATACTGATTATATTTGCAGTGATATTGTCACAAAACCCCAAACCTTTATTGATTTCTCTCTTGCTTTTATCCCTATGAGATTTATAAAGATTGTAGAATATGACCAAAATTCCAAATATTCAGCCTATTTAACTCAATTATGTGATTTATGTCTGTGAGTTAACAGACCAAGTAAATGCAATTTTTGTGGGAAATGACTATATCAAAATGTTAGCTTGGGAACCAACTATAGCTCATAAAAATGGAAATGATGCTATAATTTAAGTGACAGATGCTAAACTCTCATCTCAATGTATGGATCAGACTAATCCTTCATTAGGCAGTTACCTAAAATAGGCTAATATCAGCATTATTAATGACATTTGGCATAATTCCCCTCTCATCACATATGTGGAATGGCCCATTTGGTGAATTCTACTGTGTCATTAAACTGTATCCAAATGGCAAATCACTAGTAGGTATGTTATGTCTGGAATGTATGGGGCGATGCTTCCATTTCTAGGTAAACAAAATAATTACTGTAGTGACCTCTATCTATATCAAAATGCAGGATGGTCTTTCTTCTAGAAGAGAGAATGAAGGCACCCGAGGGACTCCTTTCGACATTGCAAGTTACTAGGCACAATGAAGTGTTCATGAAAAAACAACAACAGGAGAAACAAGAAATAAGAATTTAATGATATAAAAAAAATTAAGGAAAGATCTGACATGATAGAGGGTAAACTTGGCCTTTGTCAGGAGGTTGGAGAGCAGAAGGATATCATCCAGATAAGTAAAGGAAGGAGAACCATAATAAGCTAGAGTTAAAAAAAAATAAACAAAACAAATGCTCACTTCATATAGCACATTAGAGTTTGTAAAATTCTTTATATATGTAGCAACCCTTCTGATGTACTTCCCCAATTTGTATTTAAAGTAGTATATGAGATTCCTAGAAGATGGCTGCTACACTAGCTTAAGAGGTAACTTTGTGGCTCTCCTCTCCTAATATTATAAATCATGAGCCCCTACCAGTGTGCTTCTCATGAACAGTCAATAGACAATTAACTCTTAGTATAGGCATTTACTAAGTTGGTATAGTTAAAACAATAGAGTCAAAGCATTCCTTCCCTCCAATCCCTGGTAAACTTGGGGTTGACTTTTCCACAAATACACACATCATCCTCTGGAAAGATTAGGATCAAATTTAGAGTTTAGTGGTAAGACACATATGTATAATCCATGTGTGGCAAAGGTAAGGCATAAGTTCTGATAATAGATGACATGGAAGTCTATCCTTTCTTCTTAGATTCCTGATGAGGTTTCCAGGGTCTGCTTCTCTCCTCCCCTTGACTCTTTATATATATATATATATATATATATATAACCCTTACCTTCCATCTTGGAGTTAAGTGACTTGCCCAGGGTCACACAACTGGGAAGTGTCTGAGGCCAGATTTGAACCTATGATCTCCCATCTCTAGGCCTGACTCTCAATCCACTGAGCAACCCAGCTACCTCCCACCCCTCCCCTTGACTCTTGAATGACAGAGCTTGCTCTTTTGGAAGTTGCTTCAACCTTTAGGTGACCACCTCTGTATCCATGATTGGATGGTATACACACACACACACACACACACACACACACACACACACACACACACACACATATATATATATATATATATATATATCACCAACATCATGACTTCTAACCATAAGTGTCCCTCAGGGTTCTATTCTGAGACATCTTCTCTTCTCCTTTTATACTACTTCACTTGGTGATCTCATCAGCTCCTGTGGATTTAATTATCATCTTTTTGATGATTATTCTCAAATCTATCTATCCTGCCTTAACCTCTCTACTTATCTCCACTCTCATTTCTCCAATTGCGTTTTAGACATCTCAGACTGGATAATTAGCAGACATTTAAATCTAAACATGTCCCAAATAGAGCTCATTATCTTTCCCACTAAATCATTCCCTACTCTGACCTTCTCCATTACTCCAAAGGGCAACACAATCCTAGTTCCTCAAACTTGCAACCTAGGAATCATCCTCAGTCCCTCAATATCTCTCTGACTCTTCCACAGCCAATTTGTTACTAATGTCTATTGGTTTCACCTATGCAAAATCTGTGATATGTGCCCTCTTCTCTTCTCTGACATTGCCACCATTTTAGTATGAGCTTTTATCAGCTCATGCCTGGATTATTGCAAAAGCCTGCTGGTGGTTTTGCCTGCCTCAAGTCTTTCCCTACTCCAATCCATCCTATATTTGGCTACCAAAGCAAATTTTATTTTTAAACCCTTACCTTTAGATTTAGAACCAATAGAACCAATACAACGTATTGGTTCCAAGGCAGAAGAGCAGTAACAGCTAGGAAATGGGGATTAAGAGATTTCCCAAAATCACACAGCTAGGAAGTGTCTGAGGATAGATTGGACCAAGACCTCTCATCTCTGGGCCAGGTCCTCTATCCACTGAGTCACATAGTTTCCTCCTCAAAGTGAATTTCTTAAAACATAGGTCCACCCATGTCACCACTCTACTTAATAAACGAGTTCCCTATTGCCTCCAGGATCAAACATGAAATATCATGTTTGACATTCAAAGCTCTTCATAACTGAGCCTTCTCCTACTTTTTCAGTCTTTTCCCAATTTGCTCCCTGACAGGTCCTCACTGATTCAGTGACACCGACTTCCTAGTTCCAGGAATAAGATACTTCATCTCTCAGCTCCACACATTTTCTTTGGCTATCCCCCATGCCTGAAATATTTTCCCTCTCTGCCTCTGCCTCCTGACTTCCCTGGTTTCCTTTAACTCTCAACTAAAATCCCATCATTTACTGGGAACCTTTCCCAACTCTTGTTAATTCCAGTGCAATCCCTCTATTAATTATTTACTACTTATTCTGTGTATATCTTGTTTTGTATATATTTGTTTGCATGTTGTCTCCCCATTAGATTGTAAATTCCTTGAGAGTAGGGACTATTTTCTGCATTTTTGCATCCCCAGTGTTTAGCACAGTGCCTGGCACATAGTAGGTACTTAATGTTTATTGAAGTGAATTGAAAATTGGATCAATTATTTATCTCTGGTCCTTGTAGGCAATATTTCCAACAGGTTTAGTGGCCACTACCCTCCAACCTCAAAGTACAGGTGGGGAAAAAGGAGAAAGAAATTACTTCATCTTGCAGACACTTTACTACAAATAACTGCTCTGAGTCTTGACTGCTTTGAGGTCCCCAGGGCTTAATTATTTAAAGCCCACATAGGCAAATCTAATCTGCTGTTCTCATCTTAACTCAATAAAGGAACCAGGCCATAGAAAAACCTTTAATTTAACTCATTAACACCTTGTGATTATATTCTGGGCATTTTGTGATCACATCAATTGAAGTGGAGGAAAAGAAACCCTATCACTGCTCCATTACATATACATTAACTTATTTGTGGTTCTTCCTAAAGAGGAGGAAGCTGGATGCTCTGAAATGGAAACATGCAACAGGAACTTGAGAACTTAACCCAAAGAAATCTATTTTACCTCCTAGGTATCATTGATGACACTATGACTCTGAAGGAACATAACTTTAAAGAAATAGTCTAGTTAAAAAGGAGAATGGGGTGGAGGTAGCATTATATATTAAGAAGAGAGACTTCTGGGTAAAATTTAGGGTACATGTTGGAAAGCATTTGAGAAGACCAACTATGACAGAAAGAAAAGCAATATCCTATTACTGCAAAGAAAATTTAGATCACCTGGAAAGAAGAAATATATGAAGAATTTGGGGAACAAATCACAAACCCTGTCTAGAGGCATGATCAGGCAATTAATAAACATTTATAAAGTTCCTACTATATTTCAGGCACTAGGATAGGTGCTGGGAATACAAAAAACAAAAATAAAATCATCCTGTCTTCAAAGAGCCTACATTCTATCCAGGAAAACAATCTAGTGGTAATGAAGAACATAAGTTATCCAGATAGGTTTTGCAGCCTTCTCTTTGCCAAAAGCATGGCAGATAATAATTTTGGCTTGTTCCAGTGATAACTTTTTCTCTCAAAATGGAGTGGCTTTCATGCAATTCATATCTACCATTCAGTAAAAATGCTGGTAGATGTATCTGGCCTCAGATACTTCCTAGCTGTGTGACCCTGGGCAAGGTAACATTTTCCCTCAAAGTGGAGAAATCAACAAGAGGGAATTCTATTCTGGATCTTATGTTTTTAATAAGGAAGAACTAGTTGTTGGGGGAGAACTGATGGGAACCTTGGAGGGATTGTCCCTCCTTAGAGCTTGTAATAGAGAATGAGGGGGTTTCCAGGTATAGTGCCCCTAAATTTTGGGAGAGCAGATTTCAAAGGGTTCAAAGGAGGGATCACATGGTCTAAAATTCAACAGGGAAAGTCAGCCCAGGAGGAATGAGACATTTTTTTAGCAATAAAATATTAAAAGGACAAAGGGAAAGAGTTCCTATGAAGAGGACGAATGGAAGCTGTCTCAAGAGACTGAGGTGGATGCACAAATAATTCACCAATCAACTTAGATTTTTAAGAGATTTGTACAGAAGAAGGAAGCAAGGGCAGGCAACAAAGTGGCAGGCTTACAAAAATGCAGCCTGCTCTATAAGAGGAGTGTTTGGAATGTTAAGGATCCGAATGAGCTTAGGTTGCCAAAGAAAGCTGAGGACAATAAAGAGGCTTTTGTAAAACAGCCATGATGGGGGCAAAAGGAAAAATTGAGAAGGAAGAAAGAGACAGCTTAAGGTGCAGAGAGTGAGGATATCTGACTCTAGAAAATAGAGCAACATGGTTTTTATGTTGTTTCTGTTTCTTTGCTAAGGAGAATTACCTTTGGACAGAATAGGAAGGAACAAAATTAGCAAATGGGGGTTAATACCAAATAAAAAATATTGGAATGGATTCAAAGTCTAAAGATGCCCTTCTGGTTGCCTCTATATTTAATCAAGCCACAACTGTGGCTAGGCAGCAGGAAAGTAACAGCCTTGGCCCTACACTTAGTTGTATTCTAGTGTCTTTTTTCTTCTCCCTCACTTTCATGGGAGAGAAAATTAAGTTTCATAATTGAGGAACAAAGGCATCTTGAAATTCAGAACCTTTGACAGTTTCCTGGAAGTTGCCTTTACATGGATAATACTTTAGTGTAGTTAAGCTACCAAAAATTAAATGGGGGGGGGGGCAGCTGGATGGCTCAGTGGATTGAGAGTCAGGCCTAGAGACCTTAGGTCCTAGGTTCAAATCTGGGCCTCAGACACTTCTCAGCTGTGTGACCCTGGGCAAGTCACTTAACCCCCATTGCCTGGCCCTTACCACTCTTCTGCCTTGGAACCAATCACGGTATTGATTCCAAGACTAAAGATAAGGGTTAAAAAAAAATTAAATAAGGAGTCATACAGTCAGTCAATAAGTATTTCCTGGGGGCATCTGGGTAGCCCAGTGGATTGAGAACCAGGACTAGAGACTCCTAGGTTCAAATCTGGCCTCAGACACTTCCTAGCTGTGTGACCCTGGGAAAGTCACTTAACCCCCATTGCCCAGCCCTTAACACTATTGATCCTAAAATGACAGGTAAGGGTTTAAAAAAAAAGATTTCCTAAGTCATACTCTGTCAGACACTGTTAAATTCTAGGGATATATGAAGAGACTCAGAGTTCACAATCTAATAGGGAGAATAAAAAAATAAGTACAAACACGTGTTTGAGGGAGACTTAGTATGTGTGTCAAAGTCTTCCAGGATGAGGGCAGGAGTTGGAGAAGAGAGAAAAATTGTGAGCCACATACCAGATACATCAGTTGATGGAGGAAGGAAGAGAAGTGACCTGGAGCTCTGTAAACAACAGCTCCAGGATTTTTATTGGGCGGTAGATATGAATTTCATAAACCTCAAAGGAAAAGTGGCTGTGCAGTAGAGAACCAGCAAATATAAGCAAAATGAAGGTGCAGCTAGTCAAGGGGGGAGTAAGTTCCCTTTTGTTAGAAGTCTCTGAGCAGAGATTAGATGGACATTGATGGATATGATATAATGGAAATTCTTTTGAGATATGGATTGAATGTGATGGTTTCTAAGTTATCTTCCAAATCTAAAGAACTGTGATTTTTGGATGAGAAAACAAAACTCTCATTGCCATCTGAATAGGGTATAAAACAATGGACTGGCCACCTTCTTAGTTCTGCCAGCCATGATTGTATTGCAACTTAAAATCAGATTGGCTTTTTGGTAGCCATCACACACTCTATTGACTCATCTCTACCTAGTTTTACACTAAGTTTCCCAGGTCCTTTTTCACATAAACTATTACTTCTTAATCTGGTTGATTTTTTCAGTTCCAATAGAAGACTTTACACTTATATTAAATATCATCTTATTACATTCAATCTATAGAACTTTTTGCATTATTAGTTGTCATTTAGCATTATTCCACCCAACTTTGTGTCATGTGCAAATCTGATAAACACAGCATTCATGTCTTCATCCACATAATTGATAAACATGTTGGGTAGGACAAAGCTGAAGGAAGAGCCCTGAGGGCTTCTGCTAGAGACCTCACTTTGGGTTGCCTTGGCTCCACCCTTTGCCACTCTGGACATTTAACTCATCCTGAAGCTGCCTAACTATATTTTTAGCCATTGTTAACATCTCCATCTTGTATATTAAAATATGTCCCAGAGAGTTACTGTAAAGTTCTTATGCGATACCGTCACCTTCTAAGCCCTATGAAATTGCCAGCTATTAGTATTATAAATATATCATGATGAACTTTGTAAAATGCCTAGCTAAAATTTAGGTATACAATATCTACAGGAATCCTCTGATAGACAAGTGGACTCATCCTGTTCAGAAAAGAAATACCCTTAGTTTATCATGACCTTTCCTTGATTGAATCGTTTGGACTCTTGTGATCACTGCTTCCCTTTAAAAAGGTCACAGGCCATCCCTTTAATAATACATTACAAAATCTGGCCAGGAATAGAAGTCAAGGACTAGCTGGTAGTCTGAAGAATTTTATTTGGAAAGTAAGATTTTAAAAATCCATGGTGTTTTTTCTATGCTCCATGATTTTGAAAAGCCATCAGAAGTTCAGCAACCACACTTGAGTTCTTTTAGATCCAAGAGATATTGTTTTTCTATGCTTAGTGACTATAGTTTTCATCAGATAGTTGGAACCTAAGCAGACAGCTGGAAAGTGGCCAACTTGTTGGAATTAAAGTCTTATAGAATTTGAATGGTCACTCATGGTTTAACTCACTCCCAATCTTAATTCTCTTTTTAGAGATGGCCTTTTGGCTAAGCACTCTCTACTCCTCTCGTGTGACTTCATTAAGTAGGTGCTGTTGGCTCAGCCTCATTTAGAGTACAGCTTTTTAACATTTTTTTTTCCATCATGGATCCCTTTGGTAGTCTGGGGAAGCCCTTCCCAGAATAATGTTTTTAAATGTGTAAAAGAAAATACAAAGGATCATGAGGAAATTAAATTATGTAGAAAGGGAGCTATAAACGTGTGTATGCACACAAATAGATGTATGTTTACTTATGCATGTATAGATATAAATGGATTTGTCTTGGGTCCCAGGTTAAGAACCCTGACTTTGCAGGAAGCATTTTTCTCAAATACACACACACATACACACACACATGAAAACCCAACAGCACTACTTGAGGCAGGATATTGGCATACCTTGAAAGTCTTTTTGCTTAATACTGACATGGTATGAATGCAATTTTCCTTTTGGAGAGATGAAATGATTCCAGCTTGAGGTGGCTACAGCTGTAACAGCCACTCCTTCCAGAGTGCTGGGTATTCTGATTTACCAAGAAAGCTGTCTTGTACGTTGTCCTTTAGAAGGTAGAAAGACACAATGACAAAAACAACCAAACCAAACCAAACCAAAACAAAACAAAACCCCATGCACTGAGGCACAAGGGAGCCCTTTAAAACTGGGACAACAATTTCATTAAAGCTTAATTGGATTCTGTGAGATGGGTGGTTTGCATGCCCTATTCTCCCATCACCATAAATCAATTTTAAACTTGGCTTAGATTATTGCTAGAGGGGATTATGGGGATTTCAAATGAGTCCCTTTGTCCAGATGTGTCTGTAATCCAAACCACTGGGCAGTTTGGCATAATTAATGATCTCCACTTCACTGAAGATACAGAATGGCATAAACTTTGCCAAACAGGCTTGAAGTGAATTGGCCAGGAGATTTCCAGCTGCCATTCACGTAGCTTCTGCTTCCAGAATAATTTGCATTCCAAATAAAATATGCCTCAAAATAGGCGTATAATACATGTTCAAAGCTATTTTTAATCACTGATCACTCAAATGGATGCAAAACATTACTGGCAGGTCACAATCCGCTTCTGGTTTTGCTCTGTGCCATATACAACTGATTGAAATATGCAGCTACTTTTGGCTTTCACAAGCCTCTCTGGGCTCAAATTAGTTCTATGGAGAATGGAATCCTAATCTGGGATGAAAGGAATGGACATGAACAGCACAGATGTGCTCAAACTTACCAGATCAGGAGCAAAACTTCTTGGTCAAAGACCTCAGTGTCAAATACTTTCCCTTTCTACATCATTTCTAGTCCCACAGAGGAACTTGTTGAAACAGATGTAGGTTCCAGAGTTCCATCAGCTGGACAAGAATCTGGAATTCCACAAAGTTCATTGTTGTTTATTTTCCTTATTTCAACTCATTGGACTCAGAGGAAAAACCAGGAAAAGAGAAATCTTTCCCTTTTAGTGGACTCTTGTCTTCATTTAGATGTGGGATTGTGATGATTAAAAGTTCCGTTGCCAAGATATACCAATAGTAGCAATTGATAATGTATATTTAATTGATATTAAATGATAAAATTTAGAATATTATCCAATCATGAAATATAAGTATAGAAATAGAAACTGGATTTGTGATTTAAATGGCATAAGGAATACCTCAGGAAACATTCAACCAATGCAAGGTGGTACCTTTTTCTGAAATTCAGTATTGTTGCTTATAATGATGACGTGATGGATGATGATGATGATGAAAAGAGTCAAGATTGCACAATAGATAGAGTATTGGGTGTAAGAGGGGATTAGGACAGCAAGTGGTTAATTGTGGGACTTGAGGGAACCACACTGATTCCATTTTGTGACAATTCTGGAGTTAGCTTAGTTTCCTTCCTATTTAATTATGGGTCTAGTCCAAATTCTGTCTTGTGAGAAAAGTTTATTCAATTGTGGGAATTGTGAGAAAACCTTATTGCATTGCTTGAACCTATCCATGTATGGCTGTGAAAGCCTGAACTTTGAAAGGACCATCTATACCTGCTATTCAGAGACTCTTAAACAAGGATACAGGTTATGTTGACCAGAAATGCAGTCAGATTCTCAGATTGATCTAAAGAGTTTTCTCATTATCATAAATCTCAAGTAAGCATATTAATGGAGTTAAATGCTGCCTTCTTAGAGACGGACAAACTATTCCTGCTGATAAGCCTGTGGACTTCTTGTTCTTCATTTAGTAGCTTCTGAATTTCTTATTCCTTTCCTCAAACTTATCCTGATGATTGTGTCCCAGATGAGCAAATGTGGAGCTGAATGTCAAATCTCTGAAAGCTTCCCACTCCTTTTATGCTCCACTGTTGCAATTCTCTGTTGGCTCAGCTTTCCCTTCAAGTTAGCAACAAACTGTTCCAAAAGAAAGAAGCTCTCTAATCTGTTGACATTGTTTTAGGGTAGTTATTTTGCCATGGGACCACCACTTTTGTGGAATGCAAATGGTTAGCTTGGTAAGGATAAGTCTATGATTGGTCCAGCACTGTATCATGTATTGTCTTCATCATTCTAGCCTTCTACCTGTTTCTTTTCCTTACATTGACATAATCTAATTAATACCAAGGTTTGCTACAAGAGTGTATCCATGCAATTTTATCACATTTAAATAAATGGAAGAGTATTGGTGATGAAAAGGTTATGTGATGCAATAATCCTCAAAAGTAAGTGACTGTTGCTGTTGCTTTTTCCAACTCCATTCCTTCTAAGGACTCCCTACCCTGTCTGATAGTCTCTATCTACTCTGGCACTAAAGTCTCTCAGAATTACAATCTTATCCTCTTTCAGCACTTTGGTGATGAAGATTTCCAGGTCTTTGTAACATTTTAATTTTATTCCATTAAGGTTTGTCATGATGAGAGTGATTTGATGGTGGTTTGACAAGAGGCCAAAGGGGCTCACATTTTCATTAGCCTGCCATTCACTCCTTTTGGAAGTCTATAATCTTATTGATAAGATTAGATTTGATTGAGACATCTACACCAGGTTCATGGTGCTCCTCATCATGGCATTCACTCCAGAAAAATGTATATCCAACACTGACTTTGGTAAGCTTCCTTTGCTAGCCTTGCTTCATTCAGAACTGCTATTTGGATGCGATACCAACTTAATTCTTTCACAGTAAGAGGTGTCCATCTTTCAGATCTATTGGGTTTGTGTGGTCCATAAACCTGTACACATTCTATGTACCACTGGTGAGTGTACATTTTTTTGTGTGTGCTTTGACTGTAGGGTAGGATTCCCACCTACTGCAATAAGCAATCCAGGGTTAGGTTAAATGAAGTAGATGATTTTTACAGCATGGTAGTCCTTTAAAAAGACTTCTCAGCTACCCCAGGACTGTCAAATCCCTTTGCTGTTTCAATCCAGTGAAAAGACAATCCTCTGCCCTGGAATGCCTGTGTATAGGGGTTATGACTACAATGCTCAGTGTATCTGCCCTTGTTGCTTCATCACTTGGACATTACCATAGAACCTGAAGATAGGAGTAAAATAGTAAAATGTAAAATGATAAAGTGGTATGAGTGATACCTTTTGATTCATGCATAAATTGTATTTAAGTGAGGCAGAGTTGCATGAAATTCATTCTGACCCTCTCAGAATCATCAGAGTTCAGTGGCAAGATAGAAGTCAAGACTACTGGTGATGGCTTGGGATGAAGTAGTTGACCTTGGAGTCTTCAAAATCTAACCAAGCTCAGCTCTCCACAACACCTGCTTCTGCTGCCTTCATGTCTCATTGCTTTTCAGAAGGGTTGGATCATTCTTTATGAGAGGCAATTTGTTGTAATGGTTAGCACTACAGGACCTGGGTTCAAATCTTGTTTCAAATATTGAGTCAAAATTTGATGAGTGTGAAGTATTACCATAGAGTTATTTTATTTGCATTTCTCTTAATTATTAGTGTGTTAGCATATCACATCATATATTTGTCAATGGTATGCATTTTGACTTTTGAAGACTAATTTTTCATTTTTTAAATCTTATTTGGGAAATAATTCTAAATCTTTTTTTTTAAACCCTTGCCTTCTGTCTTGGAACCAACTGGTTCCAAGGCAGAAGAGTGGTAAGGGCTAGGCAATGGGGGTCAAGTGACTTGCCCAGGGTCATACAGCTGGGAAGTGTCTAAGGCCATATTTGAACCTAGGACCTCCCATCTTTAGGTCTGGCTCTCAATCCACTGAGCTACCCAGCTGCCCCCTCTAAATCTTTTGTACCTAGCATTTCCTTCTAGATTTTGGATATAGAATTTTATAAAAAAGTTTTAAAAGAAAAATTATTTTTTACAGATTCTTTTATTCTAGTTACATTAATTTTGTTTGTAAAAAAGCTTTTTCATATTGTACAATCAAAACAATTGATTTTGGCTTTTGTAAACTTTCCTATCTCTTATCCAGTTATGAATTCTCTACATACACAGTTATAAAATATAACATTTGATTAATCACTATTATTTAAGTGAAATGATGATTTATACTTGATCAATTATTCATTTGAAACTTTTTATATTATTGATCTTACATTGGAAATTTCTAAATTGTCCAACAGTTTTGTTGAATAAGATCCACCTTCAGTAGTTTGTGGTATTGTGCTTTTTGCTTTGTTGAATTTGCTTCTAGGTCTTGATAATTTTATCTCTTCTGTGGATCTACTTTTTATTATTAACAAGTAGTTTTTTGATATTAATATTTTTCTTGTAATATAATTTGAGTTGTAGTAATACTGGGATTCCATTTATTTTTGCTTATTATTTCCTCTGCAGTTTTTGACTTTTAGTTCCTCCAATTTAATTTTGTTATTATTCTGTCTAGTTCTATTAACACCTTGATTATTTGATTGATTTAGCAGTAAATGCTTATTTTTGTTATATTAGCATGGCTTAGTTATCAATAATGAATTCCTCTCCTGTTAGGTCTTTTTGCAGATCACCTAAAGGACAATAGAGAAGCTCATGATGGGTTTAGATAAACTGCAACATATTATCAACCAAGAATTGTGCAAGAGGAATGATATAAAATATATCATTAGAAAGACATTTGACTAGGAGGAAAGATGGACTGGTAATGTTTGCATATTAATGTCTTTCCCCCTTCAAATTCTCCATTTTCATGCATTTGATACGTGTTTTAAAAAATGAGGTTTGTAGCACAAACACTATAATTTCTCACACTATATGCTGTGATTGTCAAGGGGTATGTTCTACTTATATGTGTCATATGCCCTTCTATTCTATTCTATATACTCCCATATGTAAAAAAAAAATCTATTTTTTTCTTATAAAGAGTACCATAGAGTACCATAAAGGTGTTCTCACCTTTGGGACTACTTACTCCATTGATGAGAATTATTTATTACTAATACACAACACAAGAAATTTGGGGCTAGAATATGTTTGATCATTCTTATTTACCTTCTTCTAAAACAGGGCATTCAAAGCCTTTCCACTCACAGATCTAGAGTTAGAAGCATCTTAGAAGTTATTTTTCTAACCACTTCACTTTATATATGATGATATAGAACTAGAGAAGATGAGTGACTTTCCCAAAGTCTCACAGATGGTAACTAGCAAAGCTAGGGTTTGAACTCATATCCTCATGCATGAAGTCTTACATGTAGGCATTCCTCTGCAACCTGCTACCTCCCATGTTTATGTGGCTACTTTCTTTTCTTTTCTTTTTTTTTCTTTCTTTATTTGCTTTTCCAAAATGTAAGCCAAGAAGCCTTATTGACTCATTCATCACTATCATTTACAGATGCTATCAAGGGCTTGGTTTGAATATCAATGCCTTTTCCCCTTGCCACTTCCCATTTTTTCTTGCATTTGATACATTTTTTTAAAATGAGAAAGTTTATAGTCCATACATTTTCTAAGCAGCTCTGTGGACCACCTTGGCTCACTGCTCAATCATTTTAATTTCTTTCCCCACCCACCTATTGTGCATACATAAAGATATTGGGTCATATAATGTCTCCAGCCTCAGTTTTACCATCTTGGGTCCCAGGGGTAGGAACAGAGCAAACAGAGTAGAATCAATAAGGTAACACCTCAGGGCAAGACTGGCAACCTCACCTTGTTTGCTGAGTCTAGTATAGCTTTTATCCTCCCAGAATACCACTGGAATCCTTAGGCAGAAAGGAGCAGCTGTGTGTGCTGCAAAGAACTACACAGACCCACAGCTAGGGATTGAAGGAGTGGACACCATGGAGTCTGCACGTACCAGGTCTTGAGGGCAAGAGCTCAAAGCCTCACTCCTAGCAAATGAGGGACTTTGGTGGCCCCAGGAGTGTGGCCTGGGCACCTGCTCTGTCTGGGCTGAGGCAGTAGGAGAGGAATATTGAGGAAGGAGAGTGTACAAGTGAATGTGGTTGTGGAGGAACTAGGGATCCATCACCTGTGGGCATTCCCAGGAAAGTAGAGTCCCCTGGGGGAAGCTGACTGGCTTCTTGCAGCTACAATGGCAGCAACTGCCTATAGGCTCCAGTTGGAGCACTTGAGTTCAATCACCGATTAGAGTTTGAGTAGGGGACTGGGAGTATATCCAACTCTGGATTAAAAAACTAGAATAACTGAGTAGAGCCTAGGAAAAAACAAAACCAAAAAAAAAAAAATCCTGAAATCTGAGGTAACATACTTCAAAGCCAATATTTAAGTCTATTTACCTGACTGCTAAAATCTAATAAATAAATAAAAATGAGAAAGCAAAGGAGAAAAACCCAACTACTGATAGCTATTATTGCAACAGAGAATCCCTTGGCTCAAACTCAGAGGACAGTGAAGTAAAAACACCTACTTCAAAACAAAACAAAATAAAAATACATTAAATGGCCACAGGCTCAAAAAGAATGTTTGGAAGAGCTTAAAAAATTCCTCAAAAACCAAATAAGACAGCTTGAGGAAAAATTAGGAAAAAAAGAAAAAACAAGAACAATGCAAGAAAATCAAGGAAATTATGAAAGATCACCCAAATGGGAAAAGAGATCCAGAAATGCATGGAAGAAAATAATGTATTAAGAACTTGAATTGTCCAAAGGGAAACTAATGATTTTCTAAGATACTTAAAAATAATAAAGAAAAATCAAAGGAATGAAATAATAGATTATATGAAGCATCTTATCACAAAAACAACCAACTTGAAAAATAGATCAAGGAGAAATAATATAAGAATAGTTGGACTCCTGGAAAGTTATGATCAGAAAAAGAGTTTAGATACCACACTCCAAGAAACAATCAAGGAAAACTGTCCCAAAATTCCAAAAGTAGAGGGTAAAATAGAAATGGAAAGAATCCACTAATCAGCACTTCAAAGTGACCCAAAGATGAAAATGCACAGGACCATCATTGCTAAGTTAACTTCCAGGTTAAAAAGGAAATACTATAAGCAACAAGGGGGAAAATTTTAAACACTGTGGAGCTCCAGTATATAATATTAGATTTAGCAGCTGCCCCATTAAAAGAACACAGGACATAGAACATAACATTTTATAGAACAAAAGAACTGGGCTTACAAACAAGCGTAACATATACCACAAAGATGAGCATAATTATTAAAGGTAAAAAATGGTTATTTAACAAACTAAAGGGGTTTCAACTGTTTGAGTGAAAATCCAAAACTTGGCAGAAAATTTGCTTTATAAGACATATACAAAGGTAATGAAAGACTAATCATAAGCAACCCCAAAGTTCAAACTGTTTGATTCCCATATGAGAAAGTCATCCATCATCTCCGGGAATGGCAACATTGCTTGGGTATCTTGAAGGGGCATGTATAGATGGAAGATTTAAGGTTGAAGTGAATATAATGGAATGAACAGAAATGGTAGTAGAATAGACCAGGAGGAGGTAGGGTGGAATGGCTATCTCATATGGAGGAGGAAGAAGTGGAGGAATTGCCATGGAGAAGGGGAAGAGGGGGTGGAGGGCTGGTAGCACTAGAACCCTGCTCTCATTAGACCTGAGATAAAGAGAGAACATGCACAACTAGAAAGGTAAAAAAATTCTTCATATACAGAGAAACAGAGGGGAAGAGGGAAAGGATGAGGGAGTGACTGGAAGTCCCTTTAAGGGACTGAGAGAATAAGAGAAGGAAGAGTGGCCTAAGAGAAAGGAGAACAAGGGAATAAGAAAAGGGAGGGAAGAGAGGGATACCTAGAAGAGAGTGGGGGGGGGGGCAAGGTGAGGAGATAAGAGAGACTCTTTGGACAAGATAGGGGAGAGATTTTTAGAATCAAATTCATATCAAGAAATAGGAGGACACAGTTGAGAGGATAAGGAAAAAGCTTTTTGGAAAGGTTGATAGAATAAGAATTAAAAGGCAAGGGGAAGTGACAAAGGAGGGACCTTTGGAAAAAGGACAGTTTGGAACTAGGAAGGCAAGAAAAAGGATAAAAGAGAACTTTGTGGAAGAGGTGTGAATTGGAGAGGTACTGGGTGAAGGAAATATATGGATATCTTAGGAGGGATACAGAGGAAAGAAAGGGAGAAGGGAACAAACAGTGAGAAGGAATAGAATAGATGGAAATGTATAGCTACTAACTATGATGTTGAGTGTAAATGGGATAAATTCACTCTTAGGAAGATTATGAATAGAAGAAAATATTAAAAAAAAACATGACCTGACGTGTTGTTTACAAGAAATATGTTGAAAATGAGAGATATACATAGAGTGAAGATGAGGAGCAGGAGCAGAATATACTATGCCTCAGCTGATCCAGAGAAGTCAGAAGTAGTAGTCTTGATGTCTATCAGAATTGGGGCAAAAATGGATATAATTGGAAGAGATGAATCATGTTGGGTACTATGGATAATGAAGCATTATAAATATCAAACTTGTATGTACCAAGAATTATAGCAACCAGATTTTTAAAGGGAAAACTAAATGAAATACAGATGGAAATAGATAATAAAAATAATAATAGCAGTGGACTTGGTTTTCCTTTCTTAGAATCGAGTAAATTTAACAAAAATAAATAAATAAGAAAGAAATTAAGGAAATGAATTTGAACCTTAGATAAGTTAAATATGATCAATAACTGAAGAGTCCCTATATACCTGCATGGGACTAGTAGTTGGTCTAAACCTGAAAACACACATAATCCATACTTAGTTTCTGTTGAGATAATAATGGCTTAGAGAGTATAAATATTCTGCAAAAGTCTCATTTTAAGAGAATAATCCTATGGAGGTAATTTTATATTCCTGAGGTGTTCTAGCATTGGAACAAAAGTTCCACTGGACATGACCAAGTTGGAAAGACTTGGTTTTGGAAAGAGTATGATTCTAGCAACAGACTATTCTGCCCAAGGACCAATTCACCTAAATATGGCCCTCGTATGTTAACTGAGAACCAGATAGGTTCAGTTAGTCAAATTAAATGCTGATGGAGAAACAGGCCCAATATTACATTGCTAGAGCAGCTATGAATTTTTAGGTAACGAGATTGAAATATACATTAGGAGCAATATAGCTATTCATGCTCATTGATCTAGGGATCCCATTACTAGGATTAGGGCCTAAGAACATTATTGATAAGGGAAAAAGCTGTATATGTATGAAAATATTCACGGAAGCTTTAATTGTAATGATGAAATAACTGGAAATTACACAAATGCAATGATTAGGCAAAATGGCTGAATAGATTGTAAATTTGAATATATTAAATATATTAGAAATGACAAACATTAGGAAAAAAGAAAATAAGGGAAATATATGAAAAGATGGAAGGAAAATAAGAATAATACATATTATGATTACATTAAAAAATAACAGTCACAAAGCTAAGAGAAAAAAATCAAAGTAAAATAAATCCAAAGGGAACTCAAAAGCAGAGGATATTTATATTAACAAACATGTATAATTTACATATTTTAAAAATTGTAGACAATGTGGAGTTTGTGGGTTTGCACATTATTTTTTATGCATTTGTTTATTAAAATTTTTTTTCTGCTGTTGGTTATTAAGTATATAATTTTTAAAATTATAAAAGAAGAGAAAAAGAAATTAAACAACTTCTCTCAACTAGATGACCTTTAAATTTATGATTCTCTGAATAATAATAGTTAATTTTATAAATTGCTTTAAGGTTTCTATAGTATCTTACAGGCATTGCCTCAGTGAAGCTTCAAAACAACCCTGGGAGGTAAGACTGCATTTTATAGATGAGAAAATAGTAGCTAAGAGAAATTAAATGATTTGGCCAGGAACACACAGATGGTAAACTTCTGAGATAGGATCTGATCTCAGGTTATCTTGACTGTAATATGAATGATCTATTCACTGTCCATGTACTCACTTCCCATCTCTTTGGGGCAGGCCATGCATATGTATGTATTCTCCATTCATGTAAGTGATTATGTATATTCCAAACCAATTGCACATATCTTTCAAATATGCATATTCTTTGGAACCCAAACTTATGTTCCCAAGAATCTCTCTCTTATTAATAAGTTGTAAGAGCCAAATTTGGTCCACCTATATGAGACACATTTCTCTCTTTGTCTTTTGCTTTTTTCTTGAACAAAGTTGCATTTCAGATCTCTTCTCTCAACTCCCTTTTGGCAGCATCTCTAGCCTATGAATCACATATTCCTTCTTTAAATTGTACTGTATCCATGTTTGTGTGATTTTAATTAGACTTTCAGTATTTCCTCTGAGCTTCTTTTTCCCCCCTTCCTCATCTTTGACTCCTCTCTCTGAGAAACTTGTCTGAGCCTGTGTAACTTTCTATCTTCTTGCTTCTGTTGGCCCTTGGGTGCCATTTACAATGGGCTCATTATACACAATATCTTTGGTTTTCCCTTTCTCTAATTCCATTTGATGTTCCCTCTCTGTTCTTACCTATACATCAAACATAGCTCCCTCTTCTGAAGCAAGTCTATTTTGTCCTTTGTTCATCCCTAGTTACTTTTTCTGTCTTCCATTTTTCCTTTATCCTTTCTCAGAACTCAAGAATCAACATATTGGAGGAGGAACCAGGAAGCTTGGTTCAAAATTTCAACTTTTCTTACTATTAGCTATGTGACCTTGGCCAAGTCACTTCTCTCTCTGAATCAGTTTCTTCATCTATAGTACTAATACTTGGTAATTAGTAACCTATACAAGTACTAATACTTGGACTATCATTTACAAAACTGTTGTGAAGAAAGCACTTTGAAGACCTTAAAATACTATGTCAAGGTGAGCAATTATACAGCGTACTGCTAAAATCTTAGTGTGGTTTTAAGTTTTAATAAGATCAAGTGTATTAGGTGGTTGTTTATTTAGATGGGTTATGGTAATGTAAGATTGGGGAGCAAACCTACAGACCAATGAGGTAATGAGGAATCAGATCTGCCTCCCCCCCTTCCTTTTGTCTACCTCCTCCCTTCTCCCTCCCACTTCAGTTAATCTCTTCAGCTGGTGACAAACTGGGATTCAGGTCTGAGTAAATTGCCCAATATATCTGATAGATAACTCACTCTTTAAGTTGATGGAACAAGGGTTTATTTTAGGGAAGGGAAAGGAAAAGGAAATTAGAGAGGAGAGAGGGTTTAGGGTTTCCTTAATCTTAAATAATCCTAGATTGAGAAATAAAATGATAGATTCTTGGATGAGGAATGTGGCTAACAGGGTTGAGGATCTTTGAATCACTTCTTGATAAGATAGAGAGAAATCAGTAACTAACAAGGAAAGGATCTTCTCAGTCCTTCCTCCTTCAGGTGCCAGGAGAAAGCGAGAGTTTTCAGCAGTTTGGGTGTTTCTTTTAACTGCCTTCTCCCAGTCACTTTCTCCTCTGGAATGCTCCTTAGGAGATGGACAGCTCTGCAAACTTCCATCCCTTTGCCTCAGTTTGCAGGTTTCCTTCAATTTCACTCTTCCACACAAGTAAGCTTACAACTATTCTAATACTTTTGGGACAGACTGTATTCATTATCTCCCCTTCATTTCTCCTTGAACACTTCATTCATGACTTTTGTTTCTTTAATTGCCCCAGAGTACTTCCATATGATAATCCAAGTAGTTTAAAAAAATTAGTTCCCTTATTTTTTTATTCCTTTCACTGTGGTACCTTCCAAGTGACCTAGCTATGTCAGTCTTGCTTTTACTTGGATTTAGTCCTGGTTGAATTAAAGAGCTGGAAGATGCTTAAGAGTCTATTTCAGCTCCACTTGTGAATGAATGAGAATCCCTTCTATCACAAGAATGTATCTAACCTTACATGGAATACCTCCATTTGCCATATATATATTCACTATCTCATGAAGTAGCTCAGCCCACTTTCAGATAGCTTACAACATTTTCTCTTATATTAAGTTGAAGTTTGCCTCTTTGCAACTACTATCCACGGTTATCATTTCCATCCATTGTTTCCTCTGGAGCTCACAGAGACAACATTGAAGCCCCTTTTCTATGCTTTCAGATACATAATGACAGCTGTCAGGAACATTCTGTCTCCTCCAGGCTAAACATCTTCAATGCTTTCAACTAATCATCATATAGCCTGGGCTCCAGTTCTTTCACTACTTTGGTCACTCTTCACTGGAAGTGCTCCAATTTGTCCAGATCCTTCTAAAACTAAGGCACACAAAACTGAACTTAATCCTCCAGGTATTTTCTGACTCAGTATATAGCAAGGTTATGTTCCTCATTGTTATAGATACCATGCTTCTATCAATGCAATCACATTAATTTTTTCTTTTTTAAATTTGATGAGTATAAGGAGTGAACCTATGTTATTTCTAGGAACTCCTCTGTTGACACAATTTGGCACTTTATCTTTTAGAGAATTGCTTGTGAGTTAAGATGTTAGATGATTTGCTCAAGATCACACAGTAAGTTCTATGTCAGTGGCAGGACTTGAACTCCAGTCTTCTGGACTCCACGTCAATTTTCTTTCTACTATACTTCATTGCTCTATCAAACTGCAGACTTGTATAATGTATATTATAGTCAATTAAAATCTCCAGATATTTTCAAAGGAAAACAAAGTTTTTCCATAACTCCTTGTACAAATATTCTTTTTAACCCAAGTTTGGGACTACATTTATCCTCACCAAATTCCATCCTCTTATGGCTTGCTAAGACTCTTTTTTTAGAATTGAGTTCTGTCATTCATCTGTTATACCACCCAGATTTGATCAACAGGGGCTCTATGTATTCATGTATGTCACAAAGATGTTGAACACTGTCGGTACAAGGAAAGATACCCAGGGCATGCCAACAGAGACCTTTTGTCATACTGACATTAATTCATTAAACTGCGTCTCTTGGATTTGGCTTGGAACCCATCCTAAATCCACTACTTAGCTCACATCTCTTCATCTTATCCATGAGAATTTCATGAAAGACCTTCATCAAAAGCTTTGAATTCTAGATATCTAGATATTCTAGCTTTATCCACTGCTATTGTTTATTCATTTTCAGTCATGTCCAATTCTTCATGACTCCATTTGGGGTTTTCTTGGTAGATACTTGAGTGATTTGCCATTTCTTTCCACAGCTCATTTTATAGATGAAGAATTGAGGCAAACAGGGTTAAATTACTCTTGCCCAGGGTTACATAGCTACTAAATGTCTGAGGTCAGATTTAAATATAGGTTTTGATTCCTGACACTCTATTCACTGTTTCAACTAGCTGCCCTCCACTATACTTGTGAACATTCCTTAAGTGAAAAGTATATGGAAGGCTATTAACTCCATTCTTCCCTTATGAGAAATGGATTTCTGCCATCATAATCATCATCATCATAATAATAGAAAAGTGCTATGTGCCAGACACCGTGTTAAGTGCTTTACAAATCTGATCTCATTTGAAGAACAATTCTGTAAGTTAGGTACTATTATTATTGTTCCCATTTTATAGTTTAGGAAAGGGCAAAAAGAGGTTAAATGTCTTAACCGAAGTTATACAACTAATAGATGTCTGAAGTTGGATTTGAACTTAGGTCTTCCTGACTCCAGGCTCAGCATTCTATCTACTGAACCATCTATCTGCCTTTTAGTTGACTTACCAGTCCAAATGCTGACCCTGTCTCCTTTTTCTGCTGGAACTGTTTTAATACCTCTTTAACCAAGCCTTAATGTACCTTCTATCTAACACTTTCCTCCAGAAGAGAATGAATAGAGTCTGTAGTTGTGGGGTTTGTTAAGTTTAATTACCAGGGTTTTTTTTTAATTGGTAGATTGCTCCCTTTTCTTTGCTCCAGTCTTCAAAATAAATCCAAGCTTTCTGTTGATCTGAAGCTCACACAAAATATCTTTCTTCTTTGGATTTTAATTACTGTAAATGAGCTCTTTGGGTTCATCCCAGTTGATTAAAAACCAAGATCCCCACCACATACTCTTCTTGGGTAGCTGTTGTTGTAGTGCAGTAGAAATGCTTAGACTAAAATAATAACATCCAGCCTTTATCTAGGATAGTCCAAAACTCAGTGCAGCCTTAAACTCATATTATAGTTTTAATCTCTAAAGTTTTAACTAAAATTTACAAATCAGTTTATAAATATTATTTCAGATTATATTCACAGCAATCCTCAGTGGGTTAGGGAGAGGTGTTATTATTATTCCCATTCTATGGATGAAGAAACAGGCTAAGAGGCATTAAGTGATTTGCTCAGGGGCATACCACTAATAAGTTTGAGACTGGGTTTGAACTCAGGTCTTCCTGACCCCACTCCACTCACCTAACTCTAACTTAAAAGTGAAAATATTGGCTCTGGCATGTAGGGGCTAGTATAGTTGGGATAGATAGAATGAAAAACTGACAAATATTAATAAAGGCTGCTTTGATTTCTACTATTTACCAAATTCTCCTATAAAACTAGTTGTGGAAACCCTAGGATTTCAACAATTTGCAATAAACATTCTTTTAATTTGTTCTTCCCAATGACCTTCACATGCAGTTCTTGAAAGAATGGGTATATTGATAGAACCCATAGGATCACAATATGCATTACTTACTCTGGGGAAATATGATCCTGAAGAGTTCTGTAGAGGCTTATGGAGAATCTCTTTTCCCTACTATTCCTCAATCCATTGGGATCTGGATTCAAGATACTCTATATTGATTCAGACCCCACGGGCTAGGAAATTCCTTCTTAGACTCAGTTGTTAACAAATAACTTGGACATTTTTGGGAGAATTTTTAATTTCCTTTTATTCCTCTATAAATCTTTGGTTAATATCACTTCATCTGACCAAAACCTGTCCCATTGGATGGAAGGATTTACTTTAGAGCCTTAAACATCCCTTAGGAAAGAAGCCAGAGGAATGATAAATGTTAGAGGAAGATGACACAATTGTGACACTATGTATTGTTGGCTGAATTATGAACTGATCAGACCATTCTAGAGGGCGACTTGGAACTATGGCTAAAGGGATATAAAGCTATGCACATTAAATAAATTTAAAAAGTTGGGGAAAGGATCTATTTGTACAAAAATATTTCTAGCAGCACTTTTTGTTATGGCAAACAATTAGAAATTGAGGGGATGTTCATAAATCATGGAATGGCTGAACAAATTGTGGTATTTGATGATGAGAGAATACTATTGTGATGTAAGAAATGATGAATAGGATGATTTCAAAAAGAGCTGGAAAGACCTTCATGAACTGATGCAGAGTGAAATAAGCAGAACCAGGAAAATAATGTACACAGTAACTGCAATATTGTGGGGTGATCAACTGTGAAAGATTTAGCTATTCTCAGCAATACAATGATCTGGGACAATTCTGAAGGACTTATGACAAAGAATGCTCTAGCCACCTCCAGAGAAAGAGATGTGGGAATCAGAATGCAGATCAAAGCATATGATTTTTTTTTTACTTTAGTTTATTTGGGCTTTTATTTTGGGGCTTTGGTTTTATATGAGTATTCTTTTACAACAATGAACAATATGTTATTACACTTTGCATAATAATACATGTAAATCCCAGATCAAATTGCTTACTGTCTCTGGGAGAGGGAGGAGGGAAGGGAGGAAGGGAAACAATTTGGATTTTATAGTCTCAGAAAACTTATGTGGAAGAGGTTAGTACATGTAATTGATAAAAAAAAAAGATATTTACAAAAAAATTAATTAATTTTAAAAAGCCAGAGGAAGAACCTCAACCGGTGACTCGTTGGTGACATATAATCTTTGTCCTTAGTCAGGCTATTGTGAATCCTCTAAATATAATTTAATCTGTAACCTGTCTTAGTTTGATGTTGATGAAGTTTGTTTCCTTAGGGGGTATATGAAATTATGACTGTTTAACCGAGTTTGTTCAACTTCTATGACACTGAAGCAAATAAGGAATTATGGATCCATCTTCTCTTAATTTTATGGCATAAGAAGAATTCAAGATTGAAATATGCAAAAGAATTATTTCTCCGTCACTCTAATGTAGTTTTTCCTATAAGAAGTCTTATTAGAATCCTTATGCCTGAACCTGTGCTTGAGTATAATAATAAAATCTAGATTTTTACCTCCATAATTTCTGTATTATGGTAAATATATATTTGGCAGCAGTTACCTACCATGTGAATGCAGAGAGGAGATATTTCTCTCATAATATCATATTTCAATCAAAATAAAAACACCTTAATTATAGTAGGAAAAGCTTGGTAATACAGAGACATCAAGCAGTAAATAATATAATGCATAGCTGTCATTTTTATTTCAATCTAAAAATGGACTCTTCTACCTCCCATTCCCTTGGGCTTAGGAGTCCAGTGTTTATTATCACTCTCTCTAGGCTGAAATTCTGTCCTCATGCTTCTTTCTTCACTGTGGGAGGGGAAACTAAGCAATCACCCACAAGACTTAGGTAGTTGATTGGTGGTTTTGGGGGTACAGTGATTGTTTAGCATGCCCCAGGTAGTCATGAGGCCCTTCTGCCACTCTACACACTTGTTTCTTTCACTGATTGCTCTGGCTTGGTTGGCTTGGCAGAAAGTAATATTTAGCTGCTCTTTTGTCTTACACCTACAGAAGAATTTACCATCCAACCTACCCAGAAGGTTGGGCTATGGCTCACAGAGCACATTGATTGTGGCACCATTTTCTTTCTATACCTGTTTTCTTCCCAGTGTTCTTTTAATAACCTGTGCATTTCTACTTTGATATCCATATTGCTCAAACTCCTTCATTCCTCCTTTTTTCACTCATAATTTCCTTTTAGAAAATTGACCTTTTGTTCCTTCTGACCAATTTTGTTATCTTTATTCTACAATGTAAGTCTTTGCTTTTATGTTGATTTTTTCATTCTTTTTATATCAAAATCCTTATGTTTGCTGATGGTTGTTAATTTGATTACAAAAGGAAAATTAAAAGCAAAATGTCTGTCTTTTCTCTCTCTCCAGCTAATAATACTGATACTGTATGTTTCCATCCTAGAAAAAGGCTTGGGATATCTTCAGTCCAACCTCCTCTCTCCAAGAGTGTTTCAGATATTTTTTAAAAACCAGATTCTTATATTCAATAGACAATCTTGTTTTAATTTATAGATATATCCTTTGTACCAACCATTAAATGAAACAATTGATGGACTATAGTCATTGTTCCATTATCTTTTTGAATTCTCTAGATAGTACCTGACATTTCCTCAAACTATTCACCATATGAAAAGACTTTCCAATATCCTCATCATAGTATTTCAGAGATAGCCCCCAAATTAATTACCCTTGATGGAATTCCAAGTCTGCTTGTGTCCACCATCTTTCTTTTTTTTTAAAATAATATCTTATTTGATCATTTCCAAGCATTATTCATTAGAGACAAAGATAATTTTCTTTTCCTTCCCCCCCCCCCATAGCCGACGCATGATTCCACTGGGTATCACATGTGTTCTTGATTCGAACCCATTGCCATGTTGTTAGTATTTGCATTAGAGTGTTTGTTTAGAGTCTCTCCTCTGACATGTTCCCTCAACAGCTGTAGTCAGGCAGTTACTTTTCCTCGGTGTTTTTACTCCCCCAGTTTGTTCTCTGCTTATGGATAGTGTTTTTCTCCTAGATCCCTGCAGATGGTTCAGGGACATTGCATTGCCACTAATGGAGAAGTCCGTTACATTCGATTGTACCACAGTGTATCAGTCTCTGTGTACAATGTTCTCCTGGTTCTGCTCCTTTCACTCTGCATCACTTCCTGGAGGTTGTTCCAGTCTCCATGGAATTCCTCCACTTTATTATTCCTTTTTGTACAATAGTATTCCATCACCAACATATACCACAATTTGTTCAGCCATTCCCCAATTGAAGGGCATCCCCTTGTTTTCCAATTTTTGGCCACCAGTCCACCATCTTTCTAAAGATTGCTTGATCATGGTATAACTTAGCAATTGAAAATAGCCATAGTATGATAGAATATGATGTAAATGACACTGTATATACTAAATTGACACTATATACATCATCAGATAAGAGATAAAGTGGAATAATAACTATTCTGTTTCAAAAGAATTTCAGTTTTAAACAATAAAAACTCTAAACTCTTGATTGTAGTTGAGAGAAGATAAATAAAAAATACAAAAAATTAAAATTAATTCCAAATCTCTATAAACATAACAGAATTTTTAGGAGTTTATGGGAAACATTTCTTTCTTATTCACAAATCTACTTTAGACCTGAATTCAATATACTCTATATTGCCTTAGCCCCCATTTCATGGGAAATTCCCTCTTCTTTTTACGTATTTGTCAATAAATCACTTGGAACTTAATCATAATCAAAATTAAAACTGTTCAATTAGATTGAGGGGAAAAGCCTAATAATATTAAGAAGCATCAAGTTACATAAAATAAGACATAGTCATCCATACATTTTTGCTTTATTTTTATAACCATCTTCTTCAACCTCCAAGGTTGGAATCTATTACTCTCCTGAATGTGTTCCTCTGAACTCAGAGTGGAATCTGACCTCCCTTCATTTCTCCAAGATTAAAGTATGATATTTTTATTTCCCGTGCTGTTCCATGCTTTGGGAGAGAAAACTGCAACTATGCAACCACTCATGAAAGTGCTTCAGATAATTTTTGGCCAGTTTCAGAGGATGTCTCAGAATGTTGCAGGAGCCTTTGACCATTCGGAGCCAAGTATCTATCCTTAATTTTCATACCCAAGTATGTGTCAACTTCATGTTATTAATTCTGGCAAAAGTCTACCTCCCCTTTGTCATCTTTTAAACCCTGCGATTAAAAAGATTATATACTTTGGCTTTGAAATCAATAACAACTCACTGGTCTATTGTCTTCCATCTTTACCCAGAGGACAAAGGTGCATTTTCTATCAATACACCATGACAGTTTGGCCAAAGGTGAGATCAGAATGAGGTTACTTAGGTTCCCACAAAAAGTTACTTTGATGGAAAATGCTCCCTTATCTTAGATCTTTGCTATTAGAGGCTCTCTTTAAAGGACATTTGAGATGTAATGAGATATCAGGCAGGTAAATTTTAATAGGAGGAATAGGTCAGAAAAGATTTATGGCATAAATGCATGGAGGATTGAAGTGAAGTGGACAAAGCCCTAGATTTGAAAGCAGAGTGCCAGAGTTCAAGTCAGGTTCTGAGACTAGCTACCCCATGAGTGATCTGATTAAGACAGTGCTCTGAGGAATTCTACTAATTCTCACCATTTCTTTGTATGTAGTTTAATCTTTATCATCTATACCTACCCTAGACCCATCCTTTAGGGGTCCACACTTCAAGAGGAACAAGAAGCCAGGCTCAAGATCAAGTCAAAGGGTGACTTAAAAGTTGGTCCTGCCAGAGGACTTCGGTTCAGATCTGGGCTCTGACACTTCCTAGCTATGTCGCCCTGAGCAAGTCATTTAATCCCAATTGCTTAGCCCTTACTACTCATCTGCCTTAGAATTGATAATATGAATTCTAAAGCAGAAGGTAAGAGTTTTAAAAAAAAAGAGGTGGTCCTAGTCTCTCCTCATAATAGTTCTTGACCATGACACCCACAATCCTCCTATTCCAATCCTTCAGCAGAGAGCCATATCAATCCTTTGCCAAAAGGAAACCAAGGGTTTAGACAGAAATGGATTAGGTCATACTGATGGGAGATGGCTAAGCAAAGTGGACTATTAATCTGATGAACATTATTGTACTTTTAAAAATGACCCATTTAAAGAATTTAGAGAAAAATGGGAAAGCTTGTATGCACTGATACAGAGTGAAGTAAACAAAGTGAAGAGATCACCATACACAAGAGTTATGCTAATATAAATGGAACAACACTAAAAAGCAGATGAATTCTGATTAATTGAAGTAACCAATCTTGGATCCAGAGAGCCATCTTGCTCCTTTCAAAAGACAGGAACTCTAGTGATAAAAGCCAGCTCTCTATATTGGATAGGTCACTGCCAAGAAGACGTGGGTTCAGGTACCTCCTAGCTATGGGAAGGACTCTGAGGATATGTAGGATTGCTATGATCTTTTCTGTTTAGGAGAGCATGAGAGAGGTCGGAACCATAAGTTGGATTGGAAAGCTGTATTTTCACAGAGGCACTGAACACCTGGGGAATGGGATTGTGCAATTCTGAAAGGAAGAGAGCACTAGGTATTTTACCTTCTTGACCTTTTTCTCAAGATGCATCTGCAATTCTGATTCCTTTGAAGTCAGTTCCATATTGCTTAATTATATATTAGGTGTTTTTTCTCCCAGAAATGTTTGTAAGCAATGAGATAATAGGGATCTCCTAACAGACTTCTGTATTTCCTCAAGGGCTTAACACAGTGTAAATCCTAAGTGTAAATGCCTGTTGGTTAAATCTCTGTTTCCCTTTTTTAAAAACATCCCTTACTTTCTGTCTTAGAATCAATGCTAAGTGTCATCTCCAAGGCAGAATAAAGGTAAGGTCTAGGCAATTGGGGTTAAGGGCCTGGCCCAGGGTCACACAGCTAGAAAGTGTTTGAAGTCAAGATTTGAACCCAAGATCTTCTGCCTGTTGTTCTGACTATCCACTGAACCACCTAGCTGTCCCTTAATCCTCTTTTATTTAAACCTAGCTATGCTACCATAAAATAAAAGTTCTAAATCTTTAGAGGATTTGTGAAATTCTATGATTTGAACTTTTCTTGAATACAATGATTTGCCCCCTAGAGAATTAGTCTTCTGAACTTCCTTAAGGGAAACTTGTATCTGTCACTTAGGAGGACACGGATTCATAATTTAAAACTGCAGCCAAGAAGATTGTAAGCTAAATTCTTATATTGCTCACTTGACTCAACCATCAAATATTTCTCGAGGGACTACAGAGTTTTGAGATTCAAGCTAGGTACTTTCTACAACAAGGAATAGACTTTGAAAATAATTAAAGGAGACCATAGCTAATAAACATCAATGAAACTTTAGAAGTGGAAAAAAAAGAATCCAAAGATTATGGATTTGGGGAAAAACAAATCAGTCAGTAAAGTAAAAATGAATAGACATCTACATCCTCTGCCAAAGACAGGAGAAGCAATTCTGGCTGCTGAGTTGAGAAAAGAAATGAGAAAAATCACCAGCCAAATAGTACATTATGGTATTGGCAGACTCCAGAGAAAGAGTGTGTCAAAGACATTAAAAAGCCATTCAAGGCTAGAATGACTTGATTCAGCTGGGAGAAGATGAAAAGAAGCACTAGATATTTCCTGGATGAGTTTTTTATGTCTAGAAATATGAGCATTCCAACTGGAGTCATGGCCTTTGCCCAGGATTTTTCCTGGTGACCAACATGAAGCTTAATGCACTGAGCTGAATGTTTTTCAACTCACTGCATTCATTAGCCTTATCAATTCCTTTTTTTGCTGTTTTGTTTTATTGATTTGTTTTGGTTTTATATCACAGTTACTTCTCCATATGCCCTTATCCCTCACCCCATGTTAAATTGAACCCTTTCCTGTAACAAAAACAATTAAGCAAAACCAAATGATTCAGCAAATACATAGGATAATGAATGCCACATGTCATGAGATTATTTATCTAGAACTGAAAGAGACTTTAGGATTATCTATTTAAAATTGGAACAGACCAAAGAATTATCTGTCTAGAGCTGGAAGAGATCTTAGAGGCTATCTAATTCAATTCTCTTATTTTCTAAAGGAGGAAATTGAGCCAATGAGAAGTTAAGAGTTTTGCCCAGAGTTAATATAAATACTTTAATTTTACAAAGCTCAGTAGAAATATTATTTCACTTTATTTTCACAATAACCCTGTGAGGTAGGTACTAAAGTGAATCTCTTTTTTACAGATAAATAAACTGAGGCAGACAATGGGTAACTGATTTGCAAGATTTGAATTCATGTCTTTCTGATTCCCCATCTAGTGTTCTATTCAAGGAGACACCAACTACTTTTGTATAGTGTTGATATAGTGCTTTGCTGGTGGACTTAGGTATAGGGATAGACATGGGGCTATTGTCAAGAACCATGATTGGGGATGTGGAGGTCTTAACCCTAGAGACCTCGGCTTCTTGTTCCTTTTGGAGTCTAGGTCCCTAATAGGTGGACTTAAAATGGTTGTAGATGATAAAGATTAAACTATATAAATAATTTTGAATAAGAAAAAATGAGGGTCAATAGATTTCCTGCTCAGTGTACTGTCTTACTAAGATCAGACCTTGATATTTCCCTAAATATCAATTACAATTACTCGAATCCCTGGTCACAGTTCATAATCCTAATCCCAGCTAGTTTTCTTGCACATTTATGTAACTGATCAGTTACAAAGAGCACTGGAGAATTATGTGAATGGAACAGTGCAATACCTTCTTACAGTTAAAAGGAACTACTCAAATGGATGTATCCTCATTGGGTGGCAGCATTAAGAGGGAAAGAGAATAAAACTAGTAGTGCTGATTCAGATTCTAGAAGAACTTCATTCACTGTCTCCTATATCTGTGTATGTGATGTAATCAAAGTGTGGGCCCTTTATTGCCTCTAGTCACTTGCTTTCAGTTTCCAAAGAGGAAGAATATTTAGTCTTTGGGATAATAATAGCGAACAAATCCTAATTTTCTGTAAACTGACCTGCTAGTACATCAATTCATAGGAAGAGGACCAACTTTGAAAAGAGAGTTAATAGTTGCAGTTTGCATTATAGGCATAATAATCACTGCTAAATCACCCTTCCTACATGAAGAATGACTGCTCTTCAACCTACACAAGAATAGATTACAGCAGCAGCAATGGCAACTGACATTCATAGGGTCTTCAGGTTTGCAAAGTTCTTTATTTGTGTTAGCTCATTTGATCCTCTTTTATTACTGAAGCAGGGAACAGGATTGACAGGGGGTCCCTAATCCATCTAGTCCCTTAGCTCATTTGATAAGACTCTAAAGGTAAGGGTAAATAACATCAATTAGGAAGTCATCATTAAATAATTTTTTCAGTCATTTTTCAGTTGTGTCTGACTCTTCATGACTCTGTTTGGGATTTTGTTGGTAAAGATACTGGAATGGTTTGCCCTTTCCTTCTCCACCTTATTATACAGATGAGGAAACTGAGGCAAAAGTGGTTATATGACTTGTCCAGGGTCAAATAAGTAGTAATGTCTGAGGCTAGAGTTAGGTCTTTCTTACTCCAGGCTCAGTGCTTTACCCATTATACTATCTAGCTTCCTAGGAAGTGGTAAGTTTTCCCTATTCAGATTTGGAAGATTATTTCTGCATCTTGTAAAGGGTTTACCCTTTTTAAATGTTCAGTGGATGATTTTTTATCCTATATAAAATCTTGCTCATATCAAGGATCTGATGGTAAATGTTTAACAACCAGCTCTCTGAAAAAAATTATTCATGGATACATTTTAAGTTTATTCTGAATTATTAATATTTTCTCTATAGTTTTTTTTTTAAAAAGAACAACCATTCCCTTTTCTCTTAGAATCATTAAATATCAGTTCTAAGATGAAAAAACAAATAAGGTTGTTACTTGCCCAGGATCACTCAACTAGAAAATATCTGAGGCCAAATTTGAATCCAGTTCTTCCCAACTCCTGGACTGGCACTTTATTTACCTAGCTTCCCCTCTATAGCTTTTAAGTCTAGACATACCTGATCAAAGCAACAAATCAAACCCTAATTTGTAGCTTTCCTGATTTCCAAAGGGCAAAGGTCCACAGGGAAAATTGAACAATATATAACGTATCACTGGCTCAAACCTGGAGAGGGACATTCCCATTTTGTAAAGGATTCAAAACTGGGAAAAATATTCACAGTATGTAAAGGAAGTGTAAATAAGCATCTACCTTTATCAAGTCAACAAGAATTCATTAAATACTTACTGTATACCAGGAATTGTGTTAAGCACTGGACATAGGAAGAGAACCAAAAAGGAAGATATCTCTGCCATCTCTGCCATTTCTGCCATTGGGAATTGGGAAGCTTACCTTTGAATGGGGGCTGATGATATATCAAAGGAAGTTAAAAAAGTGGGAGAGAGAACAAAAAGAATAAACTTTATTGGAGTAGGATAGAGAAAAAAGTCCAGTGTTGGAGCAGTGTGCAGAGAAGAATGAAGGAGTAAATATGGAGGAAGAAGGGGTGGTGCTTCTTTCAAATGGAAATTCCATGAGGAAATGACCGGAGGAAGGGGTACATGGCTAGAGGGATATTTCAGGAAGTGACTGTTACCATAGTATGACAATGAAGACAACTACTAGGATGAGAAGGATAAAGAGACAGGAAGCCCATAGAGGAATGAAGAAATGTTTTATTCTGTACTTCATTTATTGCTATACTGTTGGAATTGCCATTCCTTTTGGAAGTGTGAAGAAACTCCTTCATTAAGAGGTTTGAGATTTCAAAGATTTTTAGGTACAAGTTGGTTAATGACATGGTTCTAGGCAGGTCTTCTTTGTTATGTTTTTCTAGTATCATCTCTTAAAGCAGAATTGATTAGGACTAAAATTTGGGGTTAGATTAGAGGACCTTTAAGGTTACTTCTAGCTCTAAATGTATGTTCTTATGATCTTATGATACAAATATTAAAAAGCAGGTCATAGGACTTGGAATTAGGAACTACCTGGGTTCAGTTGTATCTATGCCACTAGGTGTGTGAACATTTAGAGGCTCTGGTTATTGTAGTATTTACCTTATAGGATCACCATATGGAAAAAATAAAATTTCATATATATATATATACATATATTTGCACTATATATACACAAGCGAAGTGCTAGATATAAGTGCATTACAAAATTTAAAGTACATTATAGTTACTATTATTATTATTATTTATGATAATAATAATGACTTAGATGCCTGAAAACACATCTCTTCCCATACCAACCCAAGCCTGTATTGCTTTATGAAGTTTCATTCAGATGAAAAATGTTTACTTATAGACTTGAATGTATTGAAAACTTTGAAACTGGATAGTGGTTGAGAGTAGAAATGATTTCAGAGAGAAGGAGTGGACTAAAAGGTCTCCAATACTCCTTCACACTCTACATGTTTATGATTCTCTGTTTTTATAAATGGGATATGATAAACATAATAAGAATGAAACTGGTATTAATAGTGAGAAAAGGAATAATGTTAAATAGTAGAAAAAAGAAAATACATGTATTTCAAGGGGATTAATATAATGGGGTCTTGTGGAAGGTTTAGGGCTCTTTCCTTCCACAAGCTTTTTTTTTTTTATAATATACTGATTATGTGACTCACAGTGGAGAGTTTTTTTCTGCCAATCATAGAGATTTCACTTCTTAACCTTTTCCTCACAGTAAAGCTGTCCTTCTGTTAATGATGATTTTTCTTTCTGGGTAGTTCCTTAGCATTATCTGTAGTGATATCCACGAGGTATGCCAACTATAATGGGAGAGAAGATAATAAAAATACAATTTAAAAAAGGATCTTCCAGAAGTGAAAAAATCATGGTTTGTCAATCCATTATTTCATGAGGAGAGAGAGAGAGAGAGAGAGAGAGAGAGAGAGAGAGAGAGAGAGAGAGAGAGAGAGAGAGAAAAGAAAAAGAGAGAAGAGAGAAGAGAAAGAAAAGAAGAGAAATGAGAGAGGGGAAATAAGTGAAGAGAGGAGGAGAGATAGTAGAAGGAGAGAGGTAGAGAAATGAGGGGAGGGGAAAGAAAAGAAGAGGAGAAGAGGAGAAAGGAAAGGTAAAAATTAAAAGAGAAGATCAAGGGAGAAGAAAGAAGGTGAAAGTGAAATAAAGAGATTTATGAGAGAAGGGAAAAGTGAAGAGGGAGGATGAAATATAGTAGAGGGAGACAGGGAAGAGATGAGGGAGTGAGAGAGGAAAGAAAAGCTTAGAAAAAGAAAGGAAAGAAAGAAGATAGAGGGAGAAGAGGGAAGGTGAAAGAGATGGTGGGGCAGAGGGAGATAGAGGGAGGTAATGAGCCAGAATGAAGAAAAAGGGAAAGCAGAAAGATTATCCATGCCTCACAAAGTCTTTGATTGTCCCCTTGGGCCTGATATAGTTTGAGAAATAACCCCTCTCAGAGCAGTAACCCTTTGCAAAACTATTACAAGAAAGTAACACATAGATTTCCTAAATGTTCCATGGCAGCGACACTGATGTTTATTTATCCAGAGAAATGGCTCTGAAACAATCTTAATCCTTTCATATGGCAAGGATGAGGGAGCAAAAGAGCACTTACATTAGTGATGACTAAATGGTCAAATCTGCCAGTCCATCCAAGGTCTGTCATGTCTCATGATGGAAATGCCTTTAAAGGAATCTGCTAAAACTCCCAGAAGACCATCTCCCTAGACCCCTAGAAGCCCATAGAACAATTTCACAGCTGGAACAGAACATTTAGTTCAGTTCCTCATTTTCTGGCAAAGGAAATGCGACTATATATTTTTTTCATTCAGATCTGTGATTTTTTATTTTTTAACAGCAAAGGAACTCCTGATGTAGAAATGTTTTTCTCTGGTACAGATTGGATTGCAATTTATAGCCTTTAAGAGTTGTCTAAATCAGTGAGAGATTAAGGGTTTACACAGCTAGCAAGAGGCAAGACTGAACTAAGGTTTTCCTGACTTCATTTGATCCTCAATCCAGGATATCATATTGCCTCTCATGATTAGCATGTAATGTCCATTATTTAGTAAGAGCTTGACTAACTCTAATACAACTCCCTATATAGCTTAGTTTTCTTTGTGCATTCTTTTAAAAAAGGTAAGTTGAAGGGAAATAAGTAGGTTCAAAAGATTTAGCTAGAAACAAAAAACAAATGGGAAACATACAGCATTCAACAATCCTAAAACTTAAAACCACCATACCTATGCTCTAGAATCAGTAGATTTAGTTAAATTCCCCAAACCTTCATACATGGACAGTGAGAACTACCGTGCAAAATAAGGAGGTGCTGTCATCTAACAATCGGATCCAATCAAATTAATTGGTACAAGGAAATACTGGGTAAGGGAATTCCTTTACCAATACAGGTTGTTACTTTCTCAGAAACTTAGTTTTAGAGAGTTGCCTAGAGCATTGAGAAAATGAATGATTTGCTCAAGGTCACACAGCCTGTATGTGTTAATGGCTTTACTTGAACTCAAGCCTTTTGGTTTTGAGGTCAGCTCTCTAATCATTATGCCATACTCTTCTAATGATATATTTTGTTTTTTTTTTAATGAATTTTTATTCCTATCTTTTGTTATTATATCACTGACATTTTACCTGTATCCCACCTTTAATCCTTCTGAAAGAAACATGCCTTACTTATAGCAAAGGATCTTATTTTTAAAAAGGAAAAAAGAAAAAATCAGCAAAACAGATCAATATATGGAGAAAATATTATATGCAATGTCCCACACCAGTGAATTCCTACCTCTGCAGAGGAGTTTCCCAACTGGCTACTTTCCTGGACTTATTGATCTCCAGAAACTCATCATCCTGCAAGATGAAATCTACTCTGAAATTCTTGCCTCCTCAGGTCATTTCCCACCTCAGCTGTAAGACTTCATCATATACCCTCTCTTTCTTTTTAGTTTCTTTTTATGGGTTGCCTTCTCCAAAAGATTGTGAGCTTCTTAAGGCTTGGGACTGTCTTTTGCCTTTCTTCATAGCCCCAGCATTTAACCCAGTGTCTGATACATAGTAGGAACTTTATAAATATTTATTGACTGGGTGGGTTAGTATATGTCTTAAGGGCCAACCTTGGTCTTTGAAATTTTACATTAACTTTCAATTGTTTTGCGGTGGTTGTTTTTTTCAATTTTCAACTAGACCCCAATTAGTAGGAATAAATCTGCCTGAAGTGGTTGCATTATTCAAATTCACACTGCATATTTTCATTGAGCTGGAACCAATGATCATATTCTACATAATTATAATTTTGAATGATGCAAATTAGAATACATGTGACTACTTCAAAAGTAGTGTGAACTAATTTTGACACTATAGTGTGTTTTAGTCTAAGATTCTCCTCATTCTGCTTACTTCATTTCACATCAGTTCAATGAATCTTTCCATGCCTCCCTATATTCATAATATTTACTGCTTTTTATACAGCACAGTAATATCATATTACATTCACATACCATAATTTGTTTAGCCATATCTCAATTGATGACATATGTACTTTTTTTTGGTTCTTTGCTACCACAAAACTTCTACTATAAATAGTTTTGTGTATAAGGAAATCCCCCCCCCCCCCTTTTAAATCACTGACCTTAGGTTAGATGGTTAGCAGTGAAATTTCTGGGTCAAAAATTCTGGGAATTTTTTTTACCTTTTTTTTTTTTGCATAATTCCAAATTGGCTTCCAGAATAGTTATAGCAACTTACAGATCCACTAACAATTCATTAGTGTGAGGAGCAGGTAGGTGGTTCACAGGATAGAGAGCCAGGCCTAGAAAGGGAAGTTTTGGGTACAAAGCTAACTTAGATAATTCCTAGTTACTCAAGTAACTTCTAGTTGCACAAGTCACTCCACCTCAGTTGCTTAGCCCTTACTGCTCTTCTGCCTTAGAAGTGATGCTTAGTATCAGTTTAAAGACAGAATGTAGCATTTACAAAACTAAATAATTCATTAGTGTCTTCATTTCCATAACCCCAACTATTGACTATTCTGAACTTTTTTCATCCTTACTAAAGAGAAGAGTGGGAAGGTGAGACGAGAGGAGAGCAGGGGCAGGATGAAAAGGAAAGGTGAGCAGAGAAAGAATAGAGGTGAGAGAGCAGATAGAAGAGAATAAAGAAGACTGGGACAAAGATAAATTGCAGATGTGGAATGGAGAATGGTGAGTTCATTTCTGGACATTTTAATTTGCAAGCAGGAATCTCTGGCAATATCAAATGTAAGTTATTGGAGGTACAGGACTGGAGTTCTAGGGATTGGTCAGGGGTAGATATAAAGTTTGGGGATACATCATCATAGAGATGATTGGTAAAATGGTGGGAGTAGGACAGATCACTAAGGGAGACAGTCTAATGAGAGGAGAGGCATGATCCAGGGAGATAATTTTAGGAACAGCTACCTTTAGGGATTGAGAGATGGAAAACGAACAAATAAAAGCGACAAGAAGGAATGGTTAGAGAAATTTATTATTACTATTGTGTAGATAGAAACCACTCTCTAAGTTTGTCCTACCCCACCTCTCTCTGTCTCTGTCTCTCTCTGTCCCTCTCTTTCTCAGTGGAAGATGGTCTTGATCGGGAGCTCTGGTGCCTACTGTCCTCTCGAGGGTCTTTTTGTGGACTTTGGTGCCTTGGCTTGCTTCCTGATTTGGCTCAGGGTATTATTTTAGATAGATAATATTTTCTGTCCCTTTCCTACATTTTCCTTTTTTTCTATATCTCCATTTTTATTAAAACTTAATTGTTAAGAGCTACTAATAGACTCTTGACTCGAGATTTAATTTTATAGATGGCAACCACACTTTTAAAAATTAATATTAGATTTAATCATTTTATTTTCATTATCACACTAATATCAGAGGTAGAAAATAAGCAGGAATCCTTGGCTTCCCTGGATTGACATAGTGTCTTAAAATTGAGGACTGTGATAATATAAAGAAGAAAGAGGTACTTGACAATGTCAAATGCTTTGGAGAAGTCAAGAAAGATCACAATTTAAAAGGTCATTGAATTGGCTGATAAGGAAATTATTATTGAGAGTAATTTCCAAAGAACAGTGGGGACAAAACCTAAGTTGAAATTTAGCAGGAAAGGGAGAAGAGACAGGATCATAGCTGGAAGTTAACAAGGTCAAGGAAAAGGATTTTTAGGACAGGACTGATCTGCCCATGTTTGTAGGTTGAAAAAAAAGAAGTTAATTAAAAAGGAAAAATTAAAGATACTTGAGAGAGACAAATGATGAAACCTTCCCTCCCATGCAAGTTAGGTTAATTTTTTTTCCATAAAAGATATTGAGATTATCGTCAAGTTTTGGATGACTCTGAGAACCAAATGTTGAGGCTATTGAAGGAACCCCCTGCTTACCTGAGTTTAAAATAGTTGCAAGAAACTCTCAGCTTTGATGCTTGACTGATGGATCACAAGGGATAATGCAAACAAAGGAGTTTTACCCAGCTGAATTGACTAAGGTATCTTCTGTGCCTATCCTTGTTGAATATCATTCTTAAGTTACGGCTAAAGAAATCTCTTTTTGTTAAATTTTCATCGAATTAGGTTCAAAATGAGCAACTTATTTTATTCCAATTTTATTCCTAAATTGAACTGAAGTTACTAGAAGACTGACCTAAATTAGGTCTAGTTCAGAAAAGTCATTAAAGAGACCAGAGAGGATAGGATCAAAGGAATACATAAAGAAGTTAGCCTTGACAAGGAAAAGGACTGACTTATCTTCTAAGCCAAGAGGGAAGAAAGTGAGGATTAATGAAGACATAATAGAAGATTAGAGGAATGGAAGAATGTAGTTGATAGTTCATGCCAGATAAATAGATAATGGACAGACAAACAGATAGATGGGTAGATAGATGGATAGATAGATAGAAAGAAAAATGAGGCACTTTGCTAAGTTCTGAGGAAACAAATATAAGCAATCATGCCCTAAAGAATCTTAAATTCTAATGGAAGAACATATAGAGAAGTTAGAAAACGGTAGGAAGGAAATATGAATCTGCCTGCATAGTGCAGAGATGGCTGGAAAATGAGATGGAAGGCTGAGTTCAAGTAAAATAAGGCAAATGCTCACAAATCAGAGTCCCGGGTGGTTTCAGGGCTAGAATTCAATATTCTGAAAGGGAAAAATTGGAGATGATGGCTTGAGTGGAGATGGTATAGCATGATTGACCTTGATTTTGTCTCTATAGTAAGAGATAAGAGTTCCTCATTGAGCATGGAGAAATATAGCCAGTGAAACTGGAGGAGGTAAGTCTGACCATTGTCTGTGTTCAAGAGCCCTTTGTGAAATGTAGACATCAGGATGGACTAGATGGAAAGTCTGAATTGGTAAACAGGATTCTCCATTTCCCAACTTAATGTTTTCACTGGCTGTCCCATATACCTGGAATTCTTTCTTTCTTTATCTTTGACTCTGAGGGTTCCTTCACATCTCAGCTGAAGTCTCACCTTCTATAAGGAGCTTTTCCCAGTCCTTCTTAATCTTAATGCCTTCCTTCTGAGAATCCTTTTCTCTACTTTATCCTGAGTATATCTCATTTGTACATAGTTATTTTCATACTGTTTCACCTCTATTAGACTGGGAACTCTTTGAAAGTCAGGAGTGTTTTTTTGCCTTTCTTTATATCTTTCAGTGCCTGACATGTTGAAGAGACTTAATAAATGCCAGCTGTTTGATAAAGTAAGTAGACAACAGTCAGTGAGGAGTAACATGTCCAATGTTTAGAATTAGGGAAGGATAATATGGAAATATTGGGACACAAAGGACCAAATAGGAGATGTAGTGGTAGAGAAGAAGACTGACATTGAAGTAGGTGAATAAATGTCACAGAGGTCAACATATGGAAGTGACAAAGACAAGAGAGAGAGTGGCATAGTCAGAGGCATAATCAGTTGGTATGATCTTCAAAGGAGAAGTAGTTGTGTTAATGGCGCCTGGAAGGGTCAAGAGGCTCATTAACTGAAAAAATTAATTAAAAAAAGAATTGCATTGGACAGTAAGAAGAATGCTCATTTAAATATTTGTCCGATTTTAAGGAATTAAAAAATGCCTTGGAGCCCAGACTTGTGCATCTGGTCTATTGGTTATTACTTGAGATGCTATGATATAAGTAATTCAGCTCTGGAGTAGAATAGCCTAAAGATCAAAGCACTGAAAATGAATCTAAGCTTTTTTCCCCAGAGATAATACTATTGTGACAACCACACGATTTAGTGATTTGCATGTATAATAAACTTTACTTCAGCATCCTTTTGATAGGGCCTTTCAGAGTACTGTTGAAAGGGCTAACTTACAATCTTTTTTGTACCCATGTGTTGCTTTTTCATGTTATAGATGAGAACAATGAAGCTAAAAGTGGTTAAATGGCTTGTGTGACACAACCAAGTGAGTGATAATAGGCAGGGATAATAGGAGCCAATATTTGTTACTTTCTATAGCCCTTGTTCTAGCAAGCCTCCACACTATCTTTCATCTAAAGAAAGAGGAAAACATGAATGCCAAGATAATCATAGTGAATGAAATGTCAGTTGTCCTGTTGTGTTTTGAGGTCTATGTTTTTGGGCTAGCTACCAAATTAATCACTATAATCATAAATAATCTATGTATTTTTAAGAATATCTGTGCAATAACCACTAATGTATAGTAGGAGAAACCTGTAGACATAGGCAAAATATATATATTTTTCCTAACTATGTGAACTAAAATGATGCCTATTTCATTTCTTTCTGTTCAGTCAGGGATTAAATTGAGTTTAAATAGTGTGGAACAGCATGATGGTACCTCCTGTCAGCCACGTACCTGCCAGGTCTCCTGGGTCTAGGATGTGACACCCAATTTGTGAGAATGTCACCCTCCAGTTGGTTGCCTCGCTGTATCCCTTTGCCCTTCAGTGTTTCCTCTCCCCTTCATTTATAGTCCCCATCTCTAGCAGAGCACCTGAGGCATAAGTGCCAACATTTCAGTCTGGGCATCCCTCTCTTTCTTGTGGAAAAGGACACCTTGTTCGGACAGGTTGCTGGTCACGTCAGTCATTCAAAACACTGCACTAGTGAGGCCAAGGTTACTGGTTTGATTCTCAGCCAGACTTTGCTGCTATTATACTTCTTCACAACTTATCTCCCTGGACTGCAAATAAGAACACAGATGGAGTAGCTTAAATTTATTGTCACTGTTGGAAAAAGAGTTCAAAGGACACCAATATCTTTGCACATAAAGGAAAGTATTACTGTTTCAATCAGAATCTACAGTTTTGCTCATGAATTTATTTATCACCTAGCAGTCACAACGGTCAGTTTGCTGAACAATATATCAATCATCAAATGGTCAATCTAATCTGGTCATCTTGAATCAATGAGCAGACAAGGCTGTCCAAGCAGTTACAAGTTACAATGACTGAATCTAATCAACTGCCTACCATTCAGATATATTGCTTGGCAATCAACCTGTGAATGGTGGATCTGATTGTGAATATACACAAGGTCTTTATCTGTTACTATCTTCGTTTTTTTCTTTTCTTTTCCATTAGTCTTCTTTTTCTAGAAGAGAAAGGGCAATTTACATGTGGGGAAAACACACCCTCCTCACTTTGGACTAGTAGTACCAGGTCTCTCCGAATACCTCCCTTCCACTCTATCTAATTAGCATTCTCTACCTCTTGAAATAACTTTGCATTCCTCTAGATATACTTTTAATTCACTTACTTTAATGTGTGTTGCATGCCTTCCAGCAGAATCTGAGTTCCTTGAAGTCAGGAGTTATGTCATTTTTTATCTTTATATCTTTAGCACCTAGGACAGTGCCTTCTACATGTCAGGTGTTTGTCAACTTGATTGAAAATAAAAGTGGAGATGATCCTTGGGAATATTATTAGCAAATGGGACACAAGTCTGTGTGTACATGTGCACAAGCATAGACCTGCATTTTATTTTGTAACATTACAAAACAAATCACCCGAGGATGCATTTTTATTGGAAGACATGTCTTTTTAGCATGCAGAGTCAGTTGTAAATGGTCTCTAATGGAAGGAAAATGGAATACATTGTCCTTCCTATTCAAAGATCACACTATTGACAAACTGTCAGTAGGACAAATGCTTTGAATAATTTTCTTAGTAGAAGCCAAGACTTCAGTGCAATGGCACACATTTCTGAGACGGCTGGCTAGTTAGTAGTGGTATTTGACCAGGGAATAGAATTTTTTCTTCTTGGAAAACTATTTAGTTTAGCCATACCTTTGTGTGGTCAAGCTAGGGAGGGAATAAGAATGGGCACAAACACAATGTTATTCATGTGTTAGAAGACAACTTCATCAAGGAATAATCTAGGAAAGTGTTTTCCCAGTAATGGATTTATAAGGGTCCTACTCTAAAATCCTTCATGTGATTCCACCTTTGATTCAGAACATACACTTTTTGTTTGTTTTCTCTGGGATCCCGTATTTGTTCTTAGATTTCTGGTTTATACTCAACTCTCAGAATTTATTTGAATGGTGTGGCTGATGCAACTGACCACTTTTTTATAGACCCAACACAAAGTGGGTAGCTTCAACTCATTCCAGACCCATCCAACCAGTTCATCTCCACTGAGATTTAAAGGTATATCTTCATTTCATTGAGGTATTTCATGGTCACATCCCAGAGTATGTTATAAGATCCTTTCAGTGAGTTATCAGTGGTTGGTCAAAACCTTCTATAAAGATACAGAAGAAGTCCCAGAGACTCACCGCTCTATACTCTCTTCAAGTGCATCAGGGAATTTCTTTGATCAACTCTACTTTTCAGAGCACCATTTCTTTTGCTTGGCCCAATTTCCTTTGGTAGGCAAGGAGAGGAGTCCTGGGGATTGTGTTAATTTTCACTTCTGATTGTGCAACACAGTTCCAAATTTATTAGTATCATGATGGTAAAATAAATGACAAAATTAGTGTTTGTCACATTTGAAAAAAAAAACCCTCAGATTTCTTTGTCATCATTCTTACTTTACTTCACATTCTCAGCTCAAATAAGGTTAGGTTCCTTACATAGATTCTGCAGTTGTTAATCTTCTTCCTCTTCAGAAAAAAAACTTTATTCAGATGAATATTTGAAACAAAACTTATCTCTGGGGAAGTCTATAGATGTTATTGCAAAGATTTGCCAAAAAAAAAAAGGCAAAAGAAAAGGGGTGGGTTTGTAGGGGAGGGGGAAGTGGCCAGGCCTCAGTCACTTCTGAATAGCACAAAGTTCCTGTAATATTTTCCCATTGTTTTACTCAACATTGAACTCCCCCCAAATTAAATCATGGCAGGCTGCAAATCTAATTCAAACTTTTATTAAATGTCAGAATATTGGATATTTGGATATATTTTGCTTCTGGGCAATTATCCAGTTTGGGGGCATATATTTAAGTGCTGAACTGCTGGGATTATTGCATAGATTTACAGTGGCAAATCAGATTACACAGTGAGAGAATTAAATTCCTGACAAATATCCTTGGGTGGGCACCTTTTGATCTGCATAGTGAAACTTCAAATACTTCCCTTAGCTAGCAGGTCTTCCTCTCTTTTCCAAGCATAAGTATTTCCTTGGTGATGCTTTCTACAGAGGTTTATCTGATAAACTGGGCTTGAGTTTTCCAAATGAAAACTTCAATTTTTTCTTCTGTACTAAGATTCTTGCCTACTAAAAATGAGTGCCACTTCCTGTCACATGAATTGGGGGGAGGGCAAGGGGAATGCTATCAGTCCTTGAGAGAGTTCATAAAGAAACACATCAGCATTTCCTGTTTAGTTTAGGAATGCTAAATGCAAAATGTGTCTGTTTTTTTCTCCCTAAAAATTGTTTAGAGTGTGTTTTAGTGAGGAAAGAAAAGCCCTCCCTCCCTTCCCCCCTCTCTTTTTTCTCTCCTCCCCCCCTCTCTGTTTCTCCATCTCTCTTCCTCCCCCCTCTCTCCCCCCTTTTCTTTTTCTTTTGTTCTCTCCCCCTCTCTATTTATCTCTTCCCCCTCCCACCCCTCTTTCCCTTCCTTTCTCTCTCTCTTTCTCTTGCTCTATCCCCCCCCCCCCCTTTCTCTTTGGTATAAGTGAGATAAATAATCACTAGAGCTACTTTGGATATAGCTTTTTCTTCCTTCCAGAACATATGCATGCTGCCATTTCAATATGTAATAGGGTAAAGTGAACAAAGGCCAGAAGAGGAAGGTGATGATCTATTTTAGAGGGCTGAGGGCAGCTGGAGTCTTCTAGTAAACCACTGAAGCATTGGTTTAACATGAACAGGCAAAGTCAAGCCAATATGGCACACCTACCTGCTCTAGGAATACTGGCTGCCACATGTTTGCATAACCCTCATATCTGCTATGCAATTTTAAGCCTTTCATAAATATTAGCATCACTATAGCTGCATAAACCTGTATACCTAATAACAATACAATCTAGTGATACTGAGCCTCTCCAGTGCTCTTTGCCCAAAATGTCCTATGTACTATTTCCCAACTCAAGGTTCCTTCCTTCTCTCTCTCTGTCTCTCTCTCTGTCTCTCTCTCTGTCTCTCTCTGTCTCTCTCTCTCTCTCTGTCTCTCTCTGTCTCTCTGTCTCTGTCTCTCTCTCTCTTTCTTTCTCTCCCTCTCTCTCTTTCTTTCTTTCTTTCTCTCTCTCTCTCTTTCTTTCTTTCTTTCTCTCCCTCTCTCTCTTTCTTTCTTTCTCTCCCTCCCTCTCTTTCTTTCTTTCTTTCTTTCTTTCTTTCTTTCTTTCTTTCTTTCTTTCTTTCTTTCTTTCTTTCTTTCTTTCTTTCTTTCTTTCTTTCTTTCTTTCTTTCTTTCTTTCTTTCTTTCTTTCTTTCTTTCTTTCTTTTCTTTCTTTCTTTCTTTCTTTCTTTCTTCCTTTCTTTCTTTCTTTCTTTCTTTCTTCTCTTCTTTCTTTCTTTCTTTCTCTCCTTCTTTCTCTTTCTTTCTTCTTCTCTCCCTCTCTCTCTCCCTCTTCTTTCTTTCTTTCTTTCTTTCTCTCCTCTCTCTCTTTCTTTCTTTCTCTCTCGTCTCTCCCTTCTCCCTCTTCTCTCTCCCTCTCTCTCTCCTCTCTCTCCTCTCTTCCTCTCTTCTTTCTTCTTTCTTTCTTTCTTTCTCTTCTTTTTCTTTCTTTCTTTCTGTCTTTCCTTCTTTCTTCTGTTCTTCTTTCTTCTTCTTCCTCTCTCTTCTCTTTCTCTCTCTTCTCTCATCTCTTCCTCTCTTCCTCTCTTTCTGTCTCTCTTCCTCTCTCTCTCTTTCTTTCTCTCTTCCTCTCTCTGTCTTTCTTCTCTCTTCTCTCTCTCTCTTTCTTTCTCTCTTCCTCTCTCTCTTCTTCTCTCTCTCTTTCTTCCTTCTCTTCCTTCTTCTTCCTCTCTCTTCTCTCTCTTCCTCTTCCTCCCTCCCCTCCTTCCTTCCTTCCTTCCTTCCTTCCTTCCTTCCTTCCTTCCTTCCTTCCTTCCTTCCTTCCTTCCTTCCTTCCTTCCTTCCTTCCTTCCTTCTTTCTTTCTCTGTCTGTCTCTTTCTTCTCTTACCTTCTGTCTTAAAATCAACAAAAGTACAGATATCCCTTCTATATTAAGACTTTCTTCATTGCAGTTTGATATATTGTAGTTCAGCATAAAAAATGATAATTTTGGGGAGTTTTGCAGAAGCCTTAGATGACACATAAAGGCCAGAATATGATACAGAAAAAATTTAGAAACTCAAAAATGCATCAAATAAATATATTACATATCAACATATTTTATCTTTTAATACCATAAATAAACACAGTTTCCAAAATTTTACAAGAATGCATTGTAAACACTCCATAAAGGAAAAAGAAGAAATTCAAACATTTTCTTTGGTATGAAGAAAGGGTCAAAGTATTTTATGTGAATTTTTCAGATCATAGAGGTACCGTGTCCCTAGTCCCCGTGATTTGAATCTGTATTGGTTCCAAGACAGAAAAGTGACAAGGGCTAGGGAATTGGGGTTAAGTGACTTGCCTATGGCAACCCAGCCAGGAAGTATCTGAGGGCAAATTTGAACCCAGATCTTCCTGATTCCAGGTCTAGTACTCTATCCACTGATCTACCTCCTTGCCTTTTCTTCTGGTTTCCCCTATCCTTCTCATGTCTGATGTTTTTGGGTTCCTTCAAGTTCCATCCTTCTATAAGAAGTCTTTCCGAATCTCTCTTGACCAACAGAAACATTCAGGATGTTTAGATTCACTGAAAAAGCTCAGGATTGTGGTTTTATTTGGAATTTTTTCTTGTTAATTCTTCTTCTCAGTAAACAACTTTTATTTTAAGCTTGATTATCAATCAGATGGCACCATTACCCAATAAGAGTGAAATGTGAAGAAAACTGAAATAACAAGATTACAAAACTGTTGACTTGGGTTTTTTGAGAGCTGTCTTCTAGCAAAATCAAAGCAACTGTGGGTCATTTTGTAATGAATCATTTGGTGATCAGGTAAATTGACTATATTTTAGTCTCTAGTAGGAAGCCATATTGAAATAGCTGAAAATATGGCAGAACCATTTGGCATGCCTTATTTTCTTTTAGTGATATATATTTTCACTCTCCCTCTATCTAAAGTCCTCTTGTTAAATAAAGCATACCACTTCTCTAAATGCCCCTGCTTGTGAAAGATATCCCCTTATTTAAAAAATACATTTTTAATTTCTGGTCCATAGGAATGAACTATGCCTCTGGGAAAGAAATGTGTTGCATGAGTAGACTTTGTGAGGGAAAGCACACAAGGCATTCTGTTTTCTGTTAATTAATGGTATCTATGCCAAGTTTTTATAGGAAACCAATTTTGCTTTTGAGCACCAGGGAGATCTTTAAGCATAAGAAATGTTTCAATTTAGGGAAACTACAGCAAAGGAAAAATCTGACCATAATGGAGTTGAATTACAGTTGGGTTAGAAAATTGGATGCATTAGGAATAGTTTCATCAATGTACAGTAAATACAGCTGGGCCATTGCAAATATGTTAGCTATTCTGAAGGAAAACTCAGATGCTTTGGATTCATTCCAGCATTTTCCCAGGAGCTGAAGTTCAGATGCATGGGATGGGAATGTGGGAGCTGGAATGTGTTGGAGCTTTGAGAGACCTCCAGTGGAAGCATGCCTCAGGCTACATAATAACCTTCCTTGGTCAGTCAAGGATCAATGCCTGTTGTCTCCAAAAAGGAGCCTGCAACGAGGTTAGTTATGATTCTGACCTTTCTTAGAGTAGCATTCTGGGCTCTTTTTTATTCATTAAAAAGTTATTTATGGACATTCAGTCAACTGTGACATGACCTTTGTGGTATATTACAAGCAACCCTATGCTGGTGTCAAAAATTCCATAGGATACATGAATGTTGTTTGTTAGTGAGAAACATGAAAATTTGACAGAGTGATTGCAGAACAGTTCGGGGGCTGAACTTAGAGGAATCCAACTTTTCTATATCCATATCTTATGCAGGAAAGTTTTATAGAGAGGTTCATTTCATACATGTATTGCCCTTATTTCACTGAATCACCAAATCTCAGTGAAAAGGATCTCAGATACTACTTAGTCTGACCTGATCCTCTCTACAACAAATCTTACAAGTGGCCACCCAGCTTTTGCCTGAAGACCTTTAGTGGGAGGGAAACTCCCTATCCTCCTACCTTTTATGACAGTCCATTCCACTCTTGTTGTTAAGTCATTTTTCAGTAGTGTCTGACTCTTCTCAACCCCATTTGGGGTTTTCTTGGCAAAGATACTGGCGTGTTTTTGCCATTTCCTTCTCCAACTCACTTTATACATGAGGAAACTGAGGCAAACAGGTTTAAGTGACTTGCCTAGGGTTACCTAGCCTGTGCTTGAGGCCAGATTTCAAGATGTCTCCCTGATTTCAAGCCCAGTTCTCTATCCATTGAGCCACCTAGCTATTCCGCTTTTCAATAGATGTAATATTAAGGAAGGTTTTCCTGACATTAAGGTGAAATTTGCCTCTTTGTAGCTTCGACTCATTACCCTCTCTGGGGCCAAGTAGAACTAGTCTGATCCCTTTTCTATGTTATAGTCCTTTGAACACTTGAAGAAGGTGACTGAGTTCCTCCTAAGCCTTCACTTCTCTGGGCTAAGCATTCCAATCCTAGTTTCTTCAACCAGTCACCTTAAGACATGATCTCAAGGTGCTTCATCACACTAATTGCTCTCTTCTGGAACTCCCAATTTTTTTTACTGTCCTTTCTAAAATGTGGTATCCAGAACTATTCCAAACACCATGAACAAGTTCTGATGAGGACAGAATATGAGGATTGCTTCCTTCTTTCTGGATACCATGCATCTCTTACTATAGACAAGATCACACTAGCTTTCTATCCTCCTCTACAGTGGCATTGGGCTAAAACTGGAAGCCTTTCCAGCTGGGCAAGACTTTACAGAGCTTGGGGCAGCTAGGTAGCACTGTGAATAGAGCTCTAGTCCTTGGGTTCGGAGGACCTGAGTTCAAATTTAGCCTTGTATACTTCTTAGCTAGGTGACTCTGGGCAGATTGTTTAGCCCTTGCCACTCTTCTTCCTTGGAATGGAATCTAAGACAGAAGGTATAGGTTATTTAAAAAAAAGACTTTATAGAACTTTTTCTTTGTTAGACCAGTAGTTAAGGACCCATAGAATTTGAGCTAGAAGGGACCCTAGAATATTATAACCCCCTCATTTTAAAAGATGAAGAAACTGCATCCCAGAGAAATTAAGTAACTTATTCAATGCTACCTAGCTAGTAAGTGGGAGAGTCAAGATTAAAACCTAGTTCTTCTGACTCAAAATTCAGGGATTCTTCCACTGTACTACATAACTTCTTTAAAATGGAATGCAAGATAAATAACAAAGAGGTAAATCAAACAGAAAAGCTTAAAATATTCATTGTCCAAAATAACTTCCAAAACCCTTTAGGAGCTGAAATCTTTGAGTCCATTCATGCCCACTTCTCCTGCTATTTTCTTTGGTGGGCACTCTAGGCTATGAAGATACTAGAAATTTGTCGTAGCATATCAGACATGTTAGCATCTTGGAAGTATGATTGATGTATTGATATTGTATCTTATATATTCATATACCAACACTCATGGTAAAGTTACTGTATGGAAAGCCACAGTCCAAAGGACAAGCAAATTCCTGGGCTGGGCATTGCCAGCCACAGTGTCCTGGCTTGGACTACATTCTTTTACAAAGCATGGGTTGGATTAATCTCCTCCTCTTTGATTTCATCATTGTCAAATCAACCAATGTCAAAACCTATATCATGTCATGTATTCATTAATCACCACCCACAGGTTCATTATATAGGAACTGCTGGTGGCCCCTATATTTGTCTATTGGTTAAATGATAAATCCAGGAAAATATAGAATCCAGCCACATGCATGCTCCCTGAGAGGACTCTGTAAAAAGTATGAACCCCAGCCTGCGCTAGATGCCCCCTCTTTTCCAGGCTCTCTCTCTCTTTCCAGGTTTTTCTTCCATAGCCTCCTCTAGCTTTCTGGATAGAGCTTTCCCCTAATGCTTCTAAATTTTCTTCCTGGTGGTACTGGTCACTCAGCATCTTTCAATACTGAAAGACTTCAAACAGGAATCTAGGGAATATAGCTTCTAAAGGTAACATGCCTGCTTTAAGTATTAAAAGGACACACAGAAGTGATACACTCATTTTGGAGAGCAATATGCAATCAGGCTCAAAGGGTCTCAAAACCACGCATACTCTTTGATCCAGCTATTCCACTACTGGGTCTGTATCTCAAAGAGATCATAGATAAGGGAAAAGGACCTGCTTGTACCAAAATATTTTTAGTAGCTCTTTTGGTAATGGCAAAGAATCGGAAACAAAGGGGTTGTGCATCACTTGGGGAGCAGATGAACAAGTTGTGGTATATGGTTGTAATGGAATTCTATTGGTCTGGAAGAAATGATGATCAGAATGAATTAAAAAAAAACCTGGAAAGACTTATAGGAACTGATGATACAAAGAAAAGTGAGCAGGACCAAGAGAACAATGTATATAGTAACAGACATACTGTACATTGGTCAACTGTAAAGGACTAAGCCATCATCATCAAAGCAATCTCCAAGATAACCATAAGGGACTCATGATAAAAAAAAAATCCATAGCCAAAGAAGGAACTAGTGGAGGCTGTTTACAGATGAAAGCAGGCCATCTCCCACCTCATGAGATGTTGATTGAATGTGGGATGTGTGTCTTCTGTTATGACGTGAACAATATGGAAATATGTTTTACATGAAAGTATGGGTATAACATATCAGACTTTCATTTACCTTGGGATGGGGAGGGAAGGGAGGAAGGAAATCTGAATTTTAAAATGTCAAAAAGCACTTATTAAAAAGTGTTTTTTCATGCAACTGAAAAAATAAACATTAAATTACATTTTCAAAAAAGTATAGATATATTCATGCCTGTTCTACATACTGGCATCATATGGATTCTTTCTGGAACACTGGCAAATGGACATGGTGTATGTGGCTTTCTTTGGACTGTTGTTGTCATTTAGACTTTCAAATTGAATATAAGGGATTTGGTATGAAAGGGAGAGACAGAAGCAGGAATCCCCTCAAGTTGAGATCATTTCATCTGTGTCCTCTGACACTGTTGGAGAAGAGTGTTTGCAATTCTACTGGAGGTATGTGAAAGAATCATGATGTGTACTTTGGAGTGAGATAATTGTGTTAGTGCCTTTATCCTGTCAAATGGATAATTGAATTTAATCAGACAGATTTTTCCACTGCAGCTAATCTCTCCCCCCACCCCCAACAGTTTCTTGCAGCAACCTTCTTAACCATTTCAAGTAGCTCATTTGGGACATTTTGTTGATGTGTCTATATTAGAAGAAAATGATTTGCTTTAGGAGTCCTCTGTTGCTTTCTGGTCTATTCAGAGAAGATAAAATGGAGACTTTAGCCATATTTCAGCCTAGGCCTCTTCACAGTCTAATTTTCTACCCAGTGTCCTTTCTGTTAAGATGAATGTTTTAGGAGTAGGGAGTTCTATGGCTCTGAAGAATTTCTACAATGACTTCCTTTGAAAGGACTTTGGAACTTTTCCTTGTTGCCAAAAGGTAATTTATTCTCAGAATCTCCACAATACAAACATCAAATAAATAATTAATTGAACATAAATTACTTTATCTACCATGAGATCATTGGTCCATATTTACACAAATAGAAGTGGTGGGATATGGTGGATGGAAAGTAAGGAATACTTAGGTTCAAATCTAGCCTCTGACACTTACTAGCTTTGTGACCTTGGACAAGTAATTTAATCAATCAATAAAGACTTATTAAGTGCTGGAGGCAATTAGGTGGCTCAGTAGATAGACAACCAGGTTTAAAGACAGTTCAAATCTAGCCTTATATACTTCCTAGCTGTATGACCCTGGGCAAGTCCCTTAACTCCCATTGCCTAGCCCTTACCACTCTTCTGCCTTAAAACCAATACATAGTATTGATTTCAAAATGGAAGATGAGTTTAAAAAATAAAAGATCTATTAAGTACCTATTATTTTCCAGGAACTATGTTAAACATTGGGGATACCGAGAGAGGCAAAGATAGTCCTTGTCCTCAAGGAACTTACAAGTGAATTCAAGTTCTCAATATTCTAGCCAGGGGTCAGTAAGACTATGAGCCAAGTGCCAAATCTCGTGATGACCTTAGCTTTGAGTCTCCTGGTAGAGTTCGCTGACCCTTGCTAGGCAGCTCTCTAAGGTTCTAAGTCATAAAGAAGGTGTTGGTGGAAGGACTGGTGGAAGGAGTTCCTTCACCTGGGAGCTCCCTATATCAACAAAATCATAGTCTCTATCCCGATTCTATTTTTAATAATATACTAGAGTTTTTCACCCTAATAGAGTATCCTAATATTAGACTATTTCACTTAATTCTCTTAGAGAAAGGTATAGAAGACCTAGATTTGGAGTCAAGAATACTTGAATTGTGTAACATTGATCAACCATTGATAAAACAAGGAACTTTGCCCTTCCAATTCTAAATCCTAGAATTCATAATCAAGGCTAGCTCATCCACCTGTGCTCTCAATTCCTTCTTCACTTATTTCCTCCAGGATATTGCTTTTTCAATCAACCCTTCTTCCCCTCCAAAAGCTTCAGCCTTTCCTGTTCTGCCTGTCCATCTGATGTTGCTGAGGATTGAGAGGAGTGAAAGATTCAGTATTAGAGCCTTTGGGCCAGGGATGCTGAGCACACAAATCCTGGGGCCATCATGACTCTTCTGATTGAATAAGTGACTGGATAAATGAGTGAAGAGAGGAAAGGGTGAAAAAGGACATATTACCACACTGTGTACTAGACATTATGCTAAGTTCTGGGGATACAAATATAAAAGATATTTGCTTTGACTTGCTCTCCAAGGCTTACTTTCTAATAAAGGAAGACAACATGTTTGGGATATTCCCTGTTCTCTCTGCTCCCTCTCTGTATTTGATGCCTTGGGTCTAGTGACTTTGATCATCATTTTTTGGATTTTCCATTAGGAGAAACTTTACCTTCCTTGTTTTTCTCTAGCCACCAAAATCTACTCATTCTTTTCTTTAAAAAAAAAAAACCCTCAGCTTTTGTCTCAGAATAATGCTTAGTATCCGTTCCAAGGCAGAAGAGCAGTAAAGGCTGGGTAATTGGGGTTAAGTGACTTGTCCAGGGTCACAGAACTAAGGAGTTTCTGAGGCTATATTTGAACCCAGGACCTCCCATCTCCAGGTTTGACTTTGATCCACTGATCCACCTGGATTCCTCCTACTCATTTTTAAAGCCTAATTTATATTTCCAACTAGGTAGCATGGTGGAGAGAGCCAAGCCAAGTGTCCTCAAGTCAGGAAAACCCAAGTTCTAATCTGGTCTTGGATACTTACTAGCTCTGTGACCTTGGTTAAGACACTTGATCCTATTTGCCTCAGTTTTCTCATCTGTAAAGTGAGCTGGAAAAGGAAATGGCAAATCATTTTAGAATCTCTGCCAAGAAAACTTCACATGGGGTCACAAAATCAGTCACAACTAAAATAATTGGATAAATCAGTTCCCAATCTCAATTCTTCACTCCCTCTCCCCACTAGGTCCCAAGTGACCCCCTAATTACTACCCCATGCTGCTTTTCATGTCAAATTTATCATGCCTAAATTTATCTCCTGTTCTTCTAATTTCCCAGCATCTGCTCTACCTATTCATTCATGCTTAAAACCTTTCTTCCTTTTCCTTGCTTCTTATATCCAATCATCAAGTACTAACAATTCTAATATATCATGAAAAAAGAAGGAAACATGCATTTTAAAGTCCCTGTTATTTGCCAGACACTGTGTTAAGTGCTTTACAAATATCTCATTTAATCCACATAAACTCTGGGACTGAGAGAGATGTACTAATATCACCCTCATTTTATAGTTGAGTAAACTGAGGCAGACAGAAATTAGGTAACTTGCCCAGGATCATGGCTAGGTAGTATCCAAGGTCTGATTCGAACTCAGATATTCCTGATCCCCAGGAACTCTATCCACTATGCCACCTCTACCTCCAAATATGTCATGAGTCTACTTCCTTTCTAATTCCCTGGTTAGATCTTCTTTGATCATATCCAGACTATTATAAGATAATCTTTTAATTAAACTCCTTTACTAGATTAAAAAAATCCTAAAGCACTTTTTGGTTCATAAACTTTTTGTTAGAGCCTTCTCTTTTGTCTTAGAATTAATAATATGTATTGGTTCTAAAGCAGAAGTGTCTGAGGCCAGATTTAAACCCAAGACTTCCCATCTCTGTTCCTGGCTCTCTATGCACTAAGCCACCTAGCTGCCCCTGGTTCATAAACTTTTGATGAATCACCAATGAGTAAGAGATGAGGATAAAATATCTGAGCCTTTAATTCACAACCCCTTATAATCTGGGGCTTAGCTACCTTCCAGCCTTTTTCCCCGACTCTTCTCCTATAAAAACCTCCCATCTGACCAGGCAGATTATCCACTCTACTCCCAATTGTACTTTGGATTTTTTACCTTTGAGTATTTGCTAATACCATTCCCCAGTACTGGAATACCACTCTACAATATCTTCCTCATTCCTCTCACAATTTTTGAAGCCTAGTTCAATTCCTGCCTTCCCCAGGATTCTTTCCATTATGTTAATAATAATACAACTTTGGTATTATGTTAATAATTATATTAATAATAAAACAACCAAACAAAACACATTCCTATGTTTTCTGAGTTTCTTTTTTTCCTTTCCTTTTCTTTTTTTCTTTTTCTTTTCTTAAACCCTTACCTTCTGTCTTGGAGTCAATACTGTGTATTGACTCTAAGGCAGAAGAGTGGTAAGGGCTAGGCAATGGGGGTCAAGTGACTTGCCCAGGGTCACACAGCTGGGAAGTGTCTGAGGCCAGATTTGAACCTAGGACCTCCCATCTCTAGGCCTGGCTCTCAATCCACTGAGCCACCCAGCTGCCCCCTGAGTTTCTTTTTTTAATTACATGTAGAAACAATTTTCATCAGTTGTAATCTGACATTTCTCCCTCCCTCCTTTCCTCTCTCCATGAGGCGGTAAATAGTTTGATATGCTGTCCATGTAATACATATTTCCATATTCCTCATGCTGTGCAAGAAGACACATATTGCACATATAAAAAAATTCATAAAAGTAATAAAGTGAAAAATGGCATGCTTTGATCTGCAATCAGACTCCAGCAGTTCCTTTCTTGGCTGTGGATAGCATTTTTTTCATCATGAAACCTTTGGGATTATCTTGGGAACTTGTATTGCTGATAATAGTTTAGTTTTTTATTTGAGAACTGCCTGTTCATATCCTTTGACCATTTATACTTTGGGGAATGCTTTGAATTTTTATAATTTTGACTCAGTTTTCTATATAATTGAGAAATGAGACTTTCATCAGAGAAATTTGCTATAAAATTCCCCCCCCCCCCCAGATTTTTGTTTCTCTTCTAATCTCAGTTGCATTAATTTTGCTTGTACAAAAACTTTTAAGTTTAATATAATCAAAGCTATGCATTTCACTGTAGCATTATTTCTGGTTTAGTCATAAATTCTTCCCTTATCCATAAGTTTGACTATTCTGTATTCCTCCCATTTATTTTTGGTATCACTTTATTTCTAGAGCAAGTATCCATTTTGACTATATGTTGGTGAAGATGTTGGTCTATGCCTAGTTTCTGCCACACTGTTTTCCAGTTTCCCCAGCAGTTTTTGTCAAATAATGAGTTCTTTTCCCAAATGCTTGGATCATTGGGTTTACTGAACGCTCGATTACTATGATCATTAATTACTGTGTATTGATTACCTAGTCTATTCCATTGATCCATTGCTCTATTTCTTAGCCATATCAGATTGTTTTGAGGATTACCATTTTATAATGCAGTTTGAGATCTGATATGATTAAGCTTCCTCTCAACATATTTTTTTCCCATTAATTCCCTTGATATTCTTGACATTTTGTTCTTCTGATGAATTTTGTTACTTTTTTTCTAGCTCTATAAAATAATTTTTTGGTTGTTTGATTGGTATGCTACTGAATAGATAATTATTTTAGGTAGAATTGTCATTTTAATTCTGTTGGTTTAGCCTACCCATGAGCAACTAATGTTTTTCCAGTTATTTAGGGCTGACTTTATTTATGCGAAAAGTGTTTTGTAATTGTGTTCAGAGAACTGCTGGATTTGTTTTGGTAGGTAGACCCCAGATATTTCATGCCATCTAGAGTTATTTTAAATGGAATTTCACTTTCTATCTCTTGCTGTTGGTCTTTGGTTGTGATAAAGTGAAATGCTAATGATTTTTGTGGATTTATTTATTATATATCCTGTAACTTTTCTAAAGTTGTTAATTGTTTCAGTTATTAATTTGGTTGATTCTCTGGAGTTTTCTATTCATATCATCATATCATCTATAAAGAATGATAACTTTGTTTCTTTATTGTCTATTCTAATTCCTTCAATTTCATTTTCTTCTCTTATTGTTATAGCTAGTGTATCAAGTACAGTATTAAATAATAGAGGCAATAATGTACATCTTTGTTTCACCCATAATTTTACTGGGGAAGTTCCAGCTTATTCTCATTGTAGGTAATGTTAGCTGATGGTTTTAGACAGATGTCACTTATCACTTTAATGAAAATTCTACTTATCCCAATGTTTCTAACATTGTTATAAGGAATGGATGTTGCATTTTTGGCAAAAGTTTTTTCTGCATTTATTGAGGTAATCATATGACTTTTGTTGATTTTGTTATTTTATATTTTACATTTATTTATTATTTATTACAATTTGTTATTATATATTTTGTTACAGTCAGCTATGCTGATAGTTTTTCTAATACTGAACCATCTCTTCATTTCTGACATAAAATCCACCTGACAATGGTATATGATTTTTGTGATATATCTATAATCTCCTTGCTAGTATTTTATTTAAAAATTTTGCATCAATATTCATTAAGGAGATTGGTGTATGGTATTCTTTCTCTGTTTTTGCTCTTTCTGATTTAGATATCAACACCATATTTGTGTCATAAAGGAACTTGGAACAATTCCTTCTTCACCTATTTTTCCAAATAATTTATATAGTATTAGAATTAATTGTTCTTTGAACGTTTGGTAGAATTCACTTGTGAATCCACCTGCCCTGGGTCTCTTTTCTTAGGGAATTCATTGAGGGTCTATTCAATTTCTTTTTCTGAGGTGGTATATTTTAAGTATTCTATTTCCTCTTCTGTTAATCTGAACAATTTATATTTTTATATTCACCCACTTCACTTAGATTGGCATATGCCACTTAGATGGCATATAGTTGACCAAAATAATTCCAAAAATTGCTTTAACTTCTTCTTTATTGTTTGTGATTTCACGTTTTTCATTTTTTATTCTTGTAATTTGGTTTTCTTCTTTATTTTTAAAATAAAATTATCCAAATGATTTATCTAGTTTATTGTTTTCAAAAAAACCAGGACATTATTCCATTTTTTAATTCAATGACTTTTTATTTTCAGTTTTATTAATCTCATCTTTGATTTTCAGAATTTCCAATTTGGTGTTTAATTGAGGATTTTTAATTTATACTTTCCTTGCTTTTTAAAAGTTACATGCCCAATTCATTGATGTGCTCTTTCTCTCTTTCACTGAGTTAAACATTTAGAGATAGAAATTTTTATTGTTGTTCTTTTCTAAGTTTGTATTTTGGTCTTCCTTATCACTAAAATAACTTTTTAAGGTTAAGATTTTTTTCTTTGTCTTTCTTTTCTAGTTTTTTTTTTTTTAATTACCTTATCTTTCTGTTGAGACTCTGCTCCCATGACAGAAGGAATACTGTTCTAAGCTTGCAGGATAACCTTTTCTGGAGCTTGGGGTAAGCCCAACTATCTTTGGGTCCTATACTGTGCACTTTGAGGGAATGACCTGGCTGGCTTCCTGGGGGGAGCTTGCCGCTGTTTTGTCCAGCTAGATTCTTCTACCCCTGCTGGCTTGTGGGCTGGACTATTCCTTGTGCTTTGCCATTTCTTTGTCCCCAGCCACTCAAAAGTGTTTTGGGCTCATCCTGTTCTGCAGTTTCCTGAATTGCTACTTTAAGATAGTTTTACATACATTCTCATTAATGTTTACATCTAACTAGATAATTTTCATGAAGTTTCTTTAAATCCTCTTGCTGGATTCCTCTTTTAATTCCTCACTGTCAAAAAGAAATAACTGGATTTTTGAAGACTATACTAGTCCATGATGATGCAATAACTACCTCTTATGAAATTCCAGAGCACATCTCATATTTGCCTTATATTGTTAGTGTTGTGAATCCCTTACAACATTTGTGTGTGGTGTGACTATCATCTTAGATATTCATTGTTCTCCATCAAGATCTGGATAGCTGGTTGTCTTTTCCTCTGCTTGAGTGGTATCTAGTTCCATTTTTGTTTAGGAGAGGGCTTATTTTTCCTTTAATAAAATAATTGGGTTTTGGTTTCCATTTACAATCAATTCCAACTTTATTTAGGCTCCACATGTGCTGCATTGGGTTATCTCTAGCAGTGTTGTGATTTTCTAAAGTATTTAAGTTGAATGGCAATGGTGCAGCAGACAGAGTGCCAGGCCTGGAGTCAGGAGGACCTGTGTTTGAATCCATTCTCAGACACTTACTAGGTGTATGACCCTGGAAAAGTCACTTAATCCTGTCTGCCCCAAATTCCTCATCTGTAAAATGAGCTGGAGTAGGAAATGACAAACCATTCTAGATTCTTTGTCAAGAAAACCCTAACTATGATCATGAAGAGCTGGACACCACTAATTGACCAAACAACAACAAAATAAATATAATTTATCAATGTAATATAGATAAAACATTTGTTAAACATTTAATTTTTGCTATACACTGTGCTAAGCTTGGAAATACAATACAAAAAAAAAAGAAGCTATCCTTTGCCCTTAAGGAGCTTCCATTCTAATGGAAGAAGAAAAAAATATAAAAAGGAATAGAAAAACAAGATTCCCCACATAACCACACACCACATTTCAGTCTGTCTTTGCATCCTCACCCATTCTTCTATAGATCTTATTTTTCTCTTCTTTGTTAACTTTCCACTTATTAGTGTTCCTTATACATTATCCTTTATCTATCTCCTATCTTTTCTCCTTCTATTCTGAATTTTATTGTCACATATATTTTCAAAACAAAAACAATAACAAAACCATTAAATCACCTTAAGTGAGGCCTGAGGTTTCATCTATGATGTTTCAGGTCTGTTTCTTCACTCTATGACTTCTGTTTTCACCGTGGTCTTCTTGTGGACTTTTAGAATTCTCTTCATGATCTCTTTGGAGTTGTTTTAGTTTTTGTTATTATTGATAACTCCAGCGGTATCTTTCTCTTTTTTCGTTTCCCCCCTTACTTTTTTGGGGATGTGTAATTCATTTTGTTATCTGGGCTTTCTCCTCTCTAAGGTTACCCCCATCCTGGATCAGTCCCTCAATCCTTCACTCCTGAACAATAGTATTTTAGTTTATTCTCCTGCTTTAAGCCTCTCCACCATCTAACTTGTCAAATTGATCTTCTTAAACCATAGTTCTGACAAGGTCACCCTTACCCCCACCCCATTCAATAAAGTCCAGTGGCTCCCTGTCACCCCTAAGATCAAATATTCTCTCTTTGGCATTCAAAACCCTTCATAGCCTGACTCCTACTTACCTTTACAGGAGGCATACATACATGCATATATATGTGTGTGTGGGTAATTTATAATTCAATATTATGGAAATATATTATATTTAACATATGCCTGATATGCCATATATAACTATATAAGATATATTTAATTATATACATACATGTATAATTCAATACATAAAAGTCCACATAACTCACAATACCAAGAAGGTATACATTCTTTCGGTTACTTGGCACGCATGGCTTCCTGTTTTAACCAATCCTTTTTGTACTAGCAAGAGCAAAGTCTGTGGATCTGCTCCTTTCCTTAGCACTCTCTCCATTTCAGTATCTCTGTTGGGGTCTAGGTCCTCAGTTCAACTGATTTCCAAAAGGGGTTCTCCATCTTTATTTTTTTGTGACCATTTAATGGTCCTTGTTATAGATTAAAAAAAAAAAGATCCCCTCTTGTGTCCCTCGTGAACAAGTTGGGAGGAGTTCATATGCCTGTCTACCATACATACATATATGTCTTATCCCCACATCTAAGATCCTTGAAGATGTAGATACTGTATTATACTTTATATTCACTCCTCTCCCTCGTAACTAGCATAATGCCATAAATGTAGGAGTTCCTCACTAATTAGTGATTCATAATATAATAATTGTGCTATTGACCTCAAACACAGCTTGGGCAACAAAAATCAGACCAGTTTTCCATTTGCAGAAATTAGTCTGTATATAAGATAAAAATAATGCTTCCATATTTCAAGGATCCGTCATTTCGTATAAGTGGGTATTCCTTCTGCTGACACAGCTTCCAAGTCCTCTATGACTTAGTATGTTCCCTTCCTGATAAAAAATAAATCTCCCTTTAGTCGACTTTCTTGTGATGAGGCTCTATGAGCTTATGTGGCTCCTTGGAGGACAGACATAGCAGTCTATCATTAAGTCTATGTTTGAAGCTTTCCTAGTTTACTAGGACCTGCCAGAGCTTATGATCCACAGACATAGCCTTCAATAACTCAGGGTTATGCCTTTGCCATGATGAAGCATTGGAGTGGGATCTGAGTGGAGAAAAGAGAGTACATAATGCCAAAGTTTAGAATGATTAGGTTCATCACAATCACTTTTCCTATGATTCTCTTTAATTCAATAAACATTTATTAAACACCTACTATGTGGTAGGCACTGAAGTGTCTGATTTACCAAGGTAATGAGAAAGAAGGAAGGAAAGAAGTCAGGGATAGAGGAAGAGGGAAAGGGAAGAAGGAAGGAAAGAAGGGAAGAAAAAAGGGAAGAAGGAAAAGAAGAAAGAAGGGAGGATGGAAAGAAGGGAGAAAAGAGGAAGGAAATGAAGAAGAAAGAGAAAAAGGAAGGAAGGAAAGAAGAAAGCAAGGGAGATGGAAGGGAGGAAAGGAAGGTTGGAAGAAAACAAACAAACAAAAATTTGTGAAGTGCTTACTATGTGCCAGGAACTCTGCTAAGCACTGTGATAATAAAAATAATGACAGCTTATGTTCATACAATATTTTAGGTCTGAAAAAATCTTTACATAATTTATGTCATTTGATCTTCACAACAACCTTCTGAAGTAGGTGCTATTATTATGCCCACTTTACAGATGAGGAAACTGAGCCTCAGAGGGGTTAAGTAACTTGTCCAAGGTCACATATATAGCAAATGTTTCAGGTAGAATTTGAACTCAGGTCTTTTTGATGCTCTGAACTGAGCACTCAGGAATTTACCTTCTGCTGGGAGATGGGTCTGGCCATAGATAAGTAAATTCTAAATATATACCCAGTAAATTCAGCATTGCTGATAAATGTAAAACTTGTGTGTGAAGTTTTTAGAAACCTTTGTCTCCCTTTCTCTCTGTTACTGTTTGCTGAAGAAGCAAAATGGGACTGAAGGACATTCAATTCATCTTGTTGCTTGTTTCATAGATTTTCTTGGCCAAAGGATTCATCATCAAGTGCTGAGGATGAGCATCTTTGTAGTTAGCTAGGTGTATTCTTGAAAAGCAGACACCCTGTGTTTCTGAGGACCAGTTTGAAACAACCTGCCAGATCTTGTCTTCCACTGGCATTGTTTTCAAGAGCCTAGGATGACCCCCTAGGTGCAATGGACTTGGGTAGGATAATTAATTGCCTAATACTTGGACTCTAGCATCACATTCCTAAATGTGTTAAGAGGCAGGTTCATGGAGGAGTGAAAGACTTGAGTTTGAATCCTGCCTCAGATACTCACTAATCACGCAATGAGGCAAATCCTCACTCTCTGCCTCAGTTTCCTCATATTGTAATGGAGGGAGAAGGAATGGAGCCTCCCGCCACTAATTTCAGGACCAGAGTGTGGTAAAGATGGAATGTACTTAAGGGTTGAAGAGAGAGGATAGATTTCCTCCTCTCCTTCCCTGGTAAACCCCACTCTGGTTTCCTTCGGAATCACAGATGCTGTTCCCTCAGAGACATGATTGAACCAAAGTGTAAGACAGACAGACAGACAGCTCCTCTCTCTCTCTGGGAAAGAAGGTAACTTTCTTCCCCCCAAACTCCCAGTCTTCCTTCTTGAACACTATGCAGCAGACTCTTGATTTAGGAAATGGCTATTTATTCTAAAGAACATGTAAAAGGTAAGACAAGTGAGTTGTGGGATAAGGTGATTGGGAAGGAGGGAAATAGGAAGTCCCTAATAATAACAAGTGAACCCCTTCTCCCCAAATCCTGCAGGGTCAGGCTTTGCGTGAGTTGTGAGAGCTGTCCTGACTCTTAGCTGTCCTAGCTATTATCAAGTTCAAGGACTGTTCAGAGGGACTTAGAGGATCTTCTTCTTATGGTGAATGGCTTTCAGGCAAAGTCCCATTCACTCTGGTTTATCTTCACTGAATACTGGGGTCAGGTTTCACAGGAAGACGCTCCAGGCTCAGAGGTCTGCTCAGATCAACCTTTTTGGTAGGCTTCCCAAAGACTCTCTTCCTGAGTTCAAATTCAGCCTCAGGTAATTACTAGCTGTATGATGTTGGGTGAGTCACTTTACTTTATTTGCCTCAATTTCCTTATCTGTAAAATGAGCTGGGGAAGGAAATAGCAAAGCACTCTAGTATCTTTGCCAAGAAAACTCCAAATGCGGTCATGAAGCATCAGATATGACTGAAGAATGACTGAATTATTGAAGTACTTACTATGTGTGGGTCACTATGCTGAATAGGCTTTCACAAGCAAAATTCCACAATAGATCACATTGTTAACATGAAAGAGTTGGCTGAAACCAAAAGTACAGTATCTAACTATGAGATAATATTAGTAAAAGTATGTAGCACAGTGCCTGCCACATAGTAAGTGCTTCTTCCCTTCCCTGCCATATTGTGTTTATCGTATTTTTTTTTCATTTCATAAAGCAAGGTGCTGCCTTGAAAACTGCTCCAACAAAGCAGCTCCTATATTTGCGTCAACAATTATGCAAGATTCCTTGAAATATGCAAAAAAGAAAAACTTGTTTGACTTGTTCTGCCTCTGATCATGAATACTGGGTGAGGCATAAAACAGTTAGTGAGATGTTTGCCAGAGGGATTCATCACAGTCATGGAGGAGATCGAAATCCAAGTGGAAGAGTTTTTCCCTGGAGTTGGTGAGATCCTCTGTGTGCTCTCGTTTATAGAAGACTCCCCTGGTTGTTTCATGCCCTAAAAGAGCAGAGGCTATTGAATGGAATGTGGAACTACTCAAAAGATCTTGGCCTGACCACTAGAGGAAAAATCAAAGATGAAGGATAGTACTTCTTGCCTAGATGATGATCTGCAGCAGATGGGTAATATCTAGAGCTTGTCCATTGGCATTTTCCTAGGATAGCTAGGTGACTCAGTGGATAGAGTTAGGTCTGGAGACTACAGGTCCTGAGTTCAAATGTGAACTCTGACATTTTTTAGCTCTTTGAACCTGGACAAGGCACTTAACCCCAATTACCTAGTTCTTATGGCTCTTCTGCCTTGGAACAGATATTTAATATTGACTCCAAGAAAGTAAGAATTAAAAAAATATGTATATATATGTGTACAAATATATATATATATTTTTTTTCCACATATGCAGCAAATGGACAGTGAGTTGAGCCTAGAATTATGCAGAGGGAGAGCAGGCTGGATTGCTTTTGAGAAATTTCAAAGTTCTTTTAATGACCTTAAGTTTTTAAAAAGTCATTCAATCAAAAAGCATTTATTAAGATCTTGAGGACAGCATTGGTGTAGTATTGGCATGTGTGCAGAGCTGGCACTCAGGGAGCTGCTCCATTCCCCCTTTTCCCAGTACCCAAGGATATTTTTTGCAGGACTTATCCCTCTGTCTAATCACCCAAAGCCAGAACATCTTCCCTCTGCTCTTTGGGGGTAATGTGGGAGCAGGGGGAGAGGGGAGGGGCTTACGGGTAGCGTGAAATTGCACTCTGGGGACTCAAACTTAAAAATCTTTGCCAATGCTGCTGTAGGGTCTATGGGCAGCTGGGAGGTGCAATGGATAGAGTGTCAGATCTGGAATCAGGAAGACTCATTTTTCTGACCTCAAATCTCAGACACTTACTAGTTGTGTGATCCTAATCAAGTCACTTTATCCTGCTTGCCTCAGTTTCCTCATCTGTACAATGAGCTAGAGAAGGAAATGATAAATCATTCCAGCATCTTTGTCAAGAAAAACCTAAATATCAGCACTGGGAGGGGGGAGCAAAGAAGGGAGGGACAATATGAATCATATAACTTAGGAAAACTTATGTGGAAATTTGTTATTAAAATAAAGATTAAAAAAATAAATTAAAAATAAAAAGAAGCAAAAGTAGAAAAAGAAAAACCTAAACAAGATCACAAAAAGTCAGACATGACTGAAATATCTGAACAACTGTAGGGCCTATGTGCATTTGCCTTTTTATGTGTACATGTATATTGCCCATGTAGATTTTGTATATATAACATGGATCTGTCTAGATGTTGTACATTTGGAGACATGAATAGATATTTCTAGCCCTTTTTGTCCATTTTTCTCCAAGAGAAAATTCCAGTCAGGAAACAGGAGATTGTTGCCACAAAGTTGATCGAACTTTTCTCTTCAGGTAAAGGGTTAGAATTATATCAATATGGCCACTAAAATAGTGGTAATATATCAACAACCAGTTACTATTGACAAATATCTGTCAATGAGTGAATGTTGATAGGTAATGATCATGGCATTATAAATTTAGGGCTGGAAGTGATCTAAGGGGTCATCTAGTCCACCTTCTTAATTTTACAAAATGAGTAAACTGAGATCAGAAGAAATTAAGTAATTTGTCTAAGATGAGACAAGTGGTATGTGTTAGAGCTGGGGTTTGAGCCCAGGTTGTTTGACTTTCACTCAGAACACATTCCACTAGGTCCAAGTGCCTAGGGAAATAATTTTTTAGGTTCAAACTTCATGCCTAATTGCTCAATGGGGAATGAATGCCTAAATTTAGCTATCTAAGGCTTGACTCTCACCCCATCAACTGCCAGCTATTCAAAGACCACATATAATGGAACTCAAATAAACCCATTTATCCAAGCCAGTAGTAAATTGAAATCTTAGAAGTTATACATATGAGAATATATCAGACAATATAGAATGAATGAGTTCTCCTATTGGAAATAAGCTATCTCAGGTCGATTAAGAAAGAGATCTCACTTAAATGAGATCTTTTTTTTTAAATTAAAACTTACCTTCTATTTTAGATCAATACTGTATATTGGTTCTGTTATGGGAGGGTTAAAATGAAGGGTTAAACAAGCTATATATATATATATATATATAAACATAAAAGTTTATTTAACTAAAAGGAGGAGGAAAGGGAAGGGAATCAGGGACTACCTTACATCTAATCCCACCACAGATATTAAAACCCTAAACTTTCTAAATTATCCTAAACTAATTAAAAGAGTAATTAAAGTCAGAGAGGGATTTGTAGGGGCAAAGACAACAGGGTCCCAAAGAAATCTCACAACCAAGAGTCCTTCTTTGCTTCAGGCAGCAGTCCCAGAGAGATGTTACCAGCACTAGCAGAAATCTACTTTTTCTGTACCATCATCAGTAGGAACAGGAAGAAATATCAAGACAGTCAAAGGAAAGGAACCACTGGTTTTCTGGGTCCACCCCAGAAATACCAGACACTTATCCTCTGGTTTATCCTGACAGCAAGGGAGAAATAGCTTCTCCCTCCTCTGGAGTTCACCAATTGTCAGCAACTGCCTCAGTCTCTAGTCCCAGCTTCTGGGAGTTCTGAGTAGAATGTTGACCCTGTCATTGCCCTGTGGGTTCTCTTTGCTTCTTGCTTTTTGCAACTTGCTTCTTTCTCTTTGCAAAGCTAATCCTTTATAACAGTTCCAAGGCAGAAGAGCATTAAGGGCTAGGCAATGGGGGTTAAGTGACTTGCACAGGTTCACAGAGGTAGGAAGTGTCTGAGGCTAGATTCAAACCCAGGACCTCCCATCTCTAGGCCTGGCTCTCAATCCACTGAGCTACCCAGCTGCCCTCAATTCTTTCTTTTTTTTCCTTTTAAAACAGAGAGAAAAATCATCATTATGATTTAGTGGACAGAGTCAGAAAATCTGGGTTTGAATCATGTTTCTGTTATTTACCATTGTAAATAGAACCTGGACAAGTCACCTGACTTCATGGGTCTTAATTTCCCCTTCTCTATAATGAAGGTATTAGAATAGATGATATTTAAAGTCCCCTTTTGATTCTTTATTCTATTTCAACAAGTTTTGTCCGTGAAAGTGAGACTAAGAAAAAGGAGAGATTTTGACTTTCTGTACTTGCATTGTGAGTTGTCAAAAAGTCACAGTTTAGGGCAGCGAGGTGGCTCATAGAGAGCTAGGTGCCTGGATAGAGAGCCAGACCTAGAGATGGGAGGTCCTGGGTACAGATCTGGCCTCAGAAAATTGCTAGCTGTGTGACCTTGGGCAAGCCACTTAATCTCATTGCTTGGTCCTTATCGCTCTTCTGCCTTGGAACCATTACACAGTATTGATTCTAAGATGGAGAATAAGGGTTTAAAAAAAAAAAGAAATCACAAACATGAAAGAAAAGCATGTTTCACTGAATTATCCTGATGTTCTCAAGGACGTTTATACTTGGGGTAGCAAATCGTGGCGTTCAGAGAAGAGAGACATGAAACATTTTTTGTTGTTGTTTGGTCATTTTCAGTCATGTCTGACTCAGTGACTCCTTTTGGGTTTTTCATTTCAAAGATACTGGAATGGTTCTCTATTTCCTTCTCTGGCTTATTTTAAAGAGGAGGAAACTAAGGTGAACAGAGTTGAGTGACTTGTCCAGGATCACACAACTTCCAAGTGTCTGAGGTTGGAACTCAGGAAGATGTTTTTCTGACTCCAGTCCTGGCACTCTATCACCTGTGTCAATAAGGTGCCCTAATAAGGAAGTTGGGAAATACCAAATATAAAACCTAACACACATCTTAGAAAGGCTCAGCTTGGATTCCTAGGCTCTGGTTTGGGTACTGGTTATTTCCATCACTCCCCTTGAACTCTACTTCTTTTCCCATTTCTTTCAATGGGCTCTTAAAAGTCCATGAAATGAGATTGAGTTGGACTAAAGGAGGTATCGCAAAAATATGATTGGGTTGCCATGCTTGGCTTGGATCAACCATGAGGAAGACTTTAAGGACTGTTTCTGGTCATGTATGACTTAGGACTAAAAGTATTGCACTTTGAGATGATGAAAAGTGTCTTTATTGATTACTGCGTTGGAAGAATTCATGACAGAGGATGCATAAAAGAGAGTGACCTTTCCCTTTGCTTCTCTCTTCCTTTCTAATGGTGAACCATGTTGGGAGTGTTTCAACCTATTAATGGACAAGGGAGTAGCAGGAGGAATAATTTATCTTTACTCTCATGCTGACTTCCATGAGGTCCTGAGCACATGGCAACTAAAACATCTTCCCTAGCTAGGAAACTTCGAGCCTGGATTTTGGTTATATCTTTGGTGTTTATACTTTTCTCATCTTAAGTAAGTTCCTAATCTTAAAGATTCAAGCCCCATTGGGTCAAAGTCCATTGGGACCTGAGCAGTAATTGCCTTCAAACCTAGACAAAAGCATCTTTTGATAGATAATCATTCACCTAAGGCCAAGAAAGAACAAATGAACAAGAGCCCACAACAGACTTGGGTTTACCTAGACAGAATGTGTACTTTAGATAGTATGTGTTCATGGCTGCATATATGGCTTAGGGGTTAAGGAAAGCCATCCCTTTCTCTACCTTTTCTCAAGAAACATATTGAAATTCTTTTTTTTTTAAACCATTACCTTCTCTCTTAGAATTAGTGCTATGAATTGGTTCCAAGGAAGAAGAGGGATTAGGTAAGACAATGGAAGTTAAGTGACTTGCCTAGGGTCACACAACTTTGAAACAGTCTTCATATAATTGAAGATCAGAGAGCATAAGAGAGACTGAAGGAGCAGTCACTTCCTTTTATACTTTTACTGAATCACCAGTTTTTCTAGTTCCAAGGCTAATAGAGTTGTCATCTCATAGTATAATCCAATGAAGGAGATTAGAGATTGAGTACTCAAACTGCAATGCTCATGCCCATGTGAGCCCCGCACCTTACTCCAAACAAGGGAGGGAGGAAGTGCTCCCATTGAGCAGAGGGGTGGGTCATGTGAGAAGTGTCTCCAGGCACTGTGAAGAGGGGGAATGGAGCCTGCATGGGTGCCATAGGTTTGCCAACATGGGTATAAACCCTTTAAAGGTAGCTAGTGATACAGGGAACCAAATGTTGGACCTGAAGTCAGAAAGACCTGAGTTCAAATCTGACCTCAGACACCAGCTATGTGACTCTGGGCGAGTCACTTAACTTCTGTTTGCCTCAGTTTCTCCAACTGAAAAAATAGGGATAATAACGGTACTTCATAGAATTTTTGTTTGAGGATCAAATGAAATAATATTTGTAAAAGTGCTTAGCACCATTCCTGGCACAAAGTAAATACTATATTAATGTTTATTACTTCCCCCACCCCCCACTTCTCCATCCATCTTTAGCCCTGAGTCACATATGTTGGGATGTAAGCCCAAAAGCTGTTGACTGGAGCCAGGAATGGCAAGTCTGAGCATGCTCCATGAGATGTCCCCACAGACCTACTCAACCTCTCTGCACATACATCATTTCAAGTTTTTGCCTGTCACTGGAGTGGGGGGAGGGGGGGCTAGAGTAAACAGTGGAGGGACTTCAAAAGTGTTAATACCTTTTTTTGTTGTTGTATATTCTGATGTAGTATTTCTGCTTCCCCTTTCCTTTACCTTCCTAGCCAGATCTTGGGGCTCTTCCAGCATTAGGTCCTACCTGGAAACACCTTGGCTAGATTCTGGGGTCTCTCTGTCAACATTCTGGCACCTTTTATTTCCAGAAGTGGCGATCTGGTACACAGCCACTGCTGGAGCTAACAAAATGGACCTTTACAAAGCTGGTTAATATCACAGGGAGTGATCCATTTCAACAACACTCTCGGTAGAAAAAAAGCTTCCAGGCTTCTTGGCAGGAAGGGCTGATATAGAGAAAGATAAGTTGGAAAATAAGAATTAAAAAAGAAAGAAATGGAACACAATCCCTCTGAATGCAGGACTGAAACAGTCAGACATTTTACAAATGAAGGAACGAAGAAATCAAATAATTTGCCTTAGGCTGCCCAGAAATTCACTACTGGAGTTAGGATTAAATGTTAGGGCTAAGGATGCTTGAAATCAGGGACCTCCTATAGTCAGATGGGAATCCCTGCTAGAGAAACTTTAATTTGGCAATTTTGGGTTATAGGAGGAAGGAGCAGCAAGTCCATGTGATCACAGAGTGACTAGTATATGCTGTGCCCTTCAGAGGTAGGGGAAATCTTCCTACTATTCTCTCCAGACATTCATATCATCTCTGCTAAAATGGAGATCACATCGAGTTTGAATATACTGTATTAAAAGGCTAAATGGAAGCCATCCATCAAAGCTGTTCATATCTTTCTTTTGCTCATTCTCATCCTCTCTCTCTCTCTCTCTCTCTCTCTCTCTCTGACTTTGTCTCTGTATCTCTCGTTTTCTCTCTCCTTTCTCTATCTTCATCAGTCCTATAAATCTGTACCCTGACAAAGTCTTGCCTTTTTGTACCAATAGCCAGAGGTGAAATGGTAATTTTTCTTCCTAGCTTTCATTTGTTTCCTCACTTGAGTGACCCGTCATTGCCATGTGGCACCCATCCATCAAAGGGACCCAGGTGCAGCTCTATGGAGGTGTGCTGCGAATCCTGTCAAATTAGTTATCCCTTCCAAAAAGAACAGAATGGTTTTCCAAGCACCATGCACATCAGATGATTGCACTCAGCAGTGTCTGATGAATCCTGGCACATTGAGATCAGTAAAAGAATGCAACACATTTTCATGCATTCTTCTGATAGCTAGTTCAGAATAGCTATGAAACACTGGTTAATGATTACATAGAATCATGTGATTTTTGTGATATTGATTCAAATTGCTCCACTGAAGTTCTATTCCAGTGTCTGATTATGATATGGGGGTGGTCTTGGCTGGCTATTCTCTATGCCTGGAATATTCTCTCTCCTCATTTCTGCCTCCTGGCTTCCTTCAAGATAAACTCCCATCTTCTATAAAATATCTTTCCTCATCTCCCTTAATGCTAGTGTCTTCCCTTTGTTGGTTATCTCCAATTTATCTTATACACAGCTTGCTTGTACAGAACTTTTTTTTTTAATCTGGATATTGTCTGCCATATTAGACTGAGCTCTTTGAGGGCAGGAACTATCTTTTGCCTTTCTTTGTATGTCCAACACTTAACACAGTGCCTGGTATACAACAGATGCTTAATAGATACTGACTGACTTAAAGGCTATGCCAGTGTTTTTTGAGACATTATCCCAAGAAGGAAAGGATGTAAGTCTAAGCCTGGCAGTGGCTTGGGTTTCCACTGTATGAGGTCTAGCCTGGCTAAATTCACACACCGAAAGTTGACCATGATTTTCCTAAAATGCTAGTCTAACCACACCACCCCATACTCAACAAACTCCAATGGCTTCCTATCATATCCAGGATAAACTACAAAATCCTCTGTTTAGTGTTTAAAGCTCTCTCTCCACCTTTCCAGTCTTCTTACACTTTGTATACTTCCCTTTCCCTGTTCTCCTTGATCTGGTGACATTGGTCCCCTTGTTGGTCCCTAAACAAGAAGTATCTCAAGAGGTGGAGCACCATCTCTTGGTTCTCTGCATTTTTTCTGCCCAGAAGAGGCTCCATCCTCATTTCTATCTCCTGGCACATAGTAGGCACTTCAGAAATGTTAATTGACTGACAGATTGCCTAGGAGGTGATGAATATTTTTAGCTGCAGAATCTTATCAAACCTGTTTATGAAGGCGTGGAGGAGTTATGATCTCTTATCAGTGGCAGGAATACTCAGACTAGAGAAATCATGAATCTTTTGAAGTATTGCTAAAATTACAGATTTATTGGAACATTATGGATTTTAAAGCTGACCTTTATATAAATAGTTTAAAGTTTGCTAAGAGATTTCCATATATTATTTTTATAGCAATACTGTGAATTGGGTGCTATCATCATATAATTTCCATACTATAGATAAGGAAACAGGCTCAGAGAGCTGAAGTGACTTAAAGAGGGAAAACAGGTAGGTTAGTAAGAGTATGAGGCAGGATTTGAACACAGAACTTCAAGTCTGGAACTCTATCCATTATGCCATATAGTATACAATGTTGACCTTGTCTGCCATGGTAGTTCCAGAAGATTTATTTGTCATTAGACTTTACAAGTCATGGAGATTCATCTCTGTTGTGAATAAGGAAGTGACAGAAAAATCTTCTTACCTTAGATGGACAAGTTTTGCCTTCTTCATCATCAGCTTGCCTGATGGCTCCTAGCAACCATGCTTTGGATATGGCTTCTTAAATCCTTCCTGAACTCTTCCATTCCAGAATTTCATTCCCTACTACTAATTGGAAGAGAAATTCAGCTCCAGTTTGCCTCTAAGTCAAGGGTTCCTAATCAAGGCTAATGGATAAATTAGTGAATTTTGATGGGAAAAAAATGCATCTTCGTTTTTATTGCCCTCTCACCCCAAATTCTCATTTCCTTCAATTATGCAATTGGCATTATGAAATTATTCAGAGAAGAGATCCAGAGATGGCACCAGATTACCAAAGGAGGGGATGATACAAAAAAGGTTAGGACCCCTCTTTTAGGTTATCACCACCATTCTTCCCTCTTTCATCTCTGACTTTATTCCTTGTGTCTTAGCTCCAGAAAGTTTTAACCTTGGCCTTGCTTGCAAATTTAGTCATTTTCCATATTTCTCTAACAAACAGGTTGGTAATAAATTTATAAATAATCCCTCTGCCTTTGAGAATGTCATAAAAATATGGTGTTGGAAAAGAATCTTGAGAACTTGCCCAGTCTATCTTCAGGTGGGAAAAATAAACTGCCTTAGACAGACAAACGTCGGCTGTATTTTGAAGATTTTTCATGAAATGGAGACACCGTATTGCCCTTTGGCAGCTTATTTCTGCTGTTTGCAAATCAGCATTGACTCTTTGTTCCTTACAAAATAGAAGCAACTGGAGAAGGCATTGCTGTCTCTCCTGCCTTTAAAAATACAGCATTTTCACACTGGGATTCATTACGATCTGCTTCAGCTTTTAAATCTCTTGTGCTAAAAGACTTTCTTTGCATTCTTTTCTCTAGTATGCAACACCTGGGAGAGCATTATGTTTTATGCTCTATATAGGAGTCAGATAGTAACAGGCTACTGTGGCCATTGCACACATATTAATTAATAGTGAAATACTTTGGAGAACTTGATAGAAGCCTGTGAAAATGAAGAGTGAAAGGACACTTTTGAGGGCACAAGTAAATGTGGTAAACTGACAGAAGAGCAGAGCAGAGAATCATAACATGTCAGAATTGGAAGGAAACTGAAATGCCCTTACAGAGCAGTAAGGTGATCCAGTGGCTACAACACCAGACCTGTAGTCAGGAAGATTTGAGGTCTGTACTAGCTATGTAACCCTGGGAAAATTACTTAATCACCATTTTCCTCAGTTTTCACGTCTGTTAAATGGGCATAATAAAAGTATCTATGAGGATCAAATAAGATAATATTTTTATATTTAAGTCATTGACTCATTTTGAATTTATCTTGCTATAGGGTGTAAGATGTTGATCTAAACCTAATTCTTCCCATATTCTTTTCCAATTTTCCCAGCAGTTTTTGTCAAATAGTGAGTTCTTGTCCCAAAAGCTGGGATCTTTTGGTTTTTCGAACACTAGCTTGTTGAGGTCATTTACCTCTAGTCTATTCCATTGATCCACCCTTCTGTCTCTTAGCCAGTATCATATTGTTTTTTTTTTTAACCCTTACCTTCTGTCTTGGAATCAATACTGTGTATTGGTTCCAAGGGCTAGGCAATGGGGGTTAAGTGACTTGCTAAGGGTCACATAGCTAGGAAGTATCTGAGGTCAGACTTGAACCCGGGACCTCTCATCTCCCTGGCTCTCAATCCACTGAGCCACCCAGCTGCCACCAGTACCATATTGTTTTGATGAGCACTGCTTTGTATATAGTACAGTCTAAGATCTGGTACTTCTAGGCTCCCATCCTTCACATATTTTTTTCTTCATTATTTCCCTTGCTATTCTTGATCTTTTGTTCTTCCAAATGAAAACTTTATTATATTTTTTCTAATTCTATAGAAAAGGTTTTTTTTTTGTAGTTTGATAGATATGGCACTGAATAAGTAGATTAATTTGTGTAGGATTGTCATTTTTATTATATTAGCTCATCCTAGCTAGGAGCAATGAATATTTTTCCATTTATTTAGATCTAGGTTTAATTGTATGAAAAGTGTTTTATAATAGTGTTCATATAATTCCTGTGTCTGTCTTGGCAGATAGATTCCTAAATATTTTATATTATCTAGAGTAATTTTAAATGGAGTTTCTCTTTCTAATTCCTGCTACTGAATTTTCCTGGAAATATATACAAATGCTGATGATTTATGAGGATTTATTTTGTGTCCTGCAACTTTGTTAAAGTTGTTAATTATTTCCACTAGCCTTTTAGTTGATTTTCTAAGATTCTTTAAGTAGACCATCATATCATCTGCAAAGAGTAATAGTTTAGTTTCCTCATTGCCTACCTTAATCCCTTAAATTTGAGATAATATTTTTAAAGTGCTTAGTATACTGCCTGGTACCTTGTAAACATTAGGTAAATGTTCGCTATGGCGATGATGATGTAGTCCAACTCAATTTCAAGCACATATGACATATGGTCATTCAATCTTTGCTTAAAGACATCCAATGAGATCTTCTTTCCTCTTCTGAGGCAGTTGATTCTGCTTTTGGACAGCATTTGTTTTTAGGAAATGTTTGTTCCTTTGCAAACTCTATCCCTTTGCTCCTACTATTGTCTTCTGGGGCCAAACAGAACATAATGAAACTCTAATATATGATAGTCCTTTGGTTTCTTGAAGAGTGGTATCATGGCTTCCCTCAAGTCTTTTCATCTTTAAACTAATCACTAATTTTCAGATGGCATAATTTTGAAACTCTTCCCTTTCCTAGTTACTTTCCTTTGGGCACTTCCAATGATCTTCTAAAATGTGGAATCTGAAACTTCATGCCATGCTCCAGATATGTTCTGTCCAGGCAGAATCCATCTCCCTTGAACTGGGCTACTATATCTCTCTGAATGAGGTCCAAGAACACATGAGTTTGCTTTTGTTCTCATGTCACACTGATACTGATATTGAGTTTGCAGACCATGAAAACCTCCCAATCCTACTTAAATGAATAGCTATCTAGTCATGCTTCCCTGTCTTTCAACTGTGAAGCTGATCTTTTGCATTGAAGTGGAAAACTTTACATTTATCCTTATTAAATTTGTTATTATTAGCGTTAACTCAGCATTCTAACATTTTTTGGAACCCATTTCCATTCTCTGTGATTGCTACTATTCCTAGCTTTGTGTTATATGCAATTGATTAAGTATGCTAGCTATCCCTATGTCCAAGTTGCTGATAAAAATGTTAATCAGTACTAGACCAAGCACAGGTCCCTGGGAATATTCCACTATCAATCTTCTTCCAAGATATTATTAAACACTTAAAAAACCCCCCAAGAACCCTTATCTTCTGTCTTAGTATCAGTTCTAAGACAGAACAGCAACAAGGACTAGGCAATTGGGATTAAGTGACTTGACCAACTAGAATGTCTGAAGTCAAATTTGAACCCCAAACCCCAAAATTATGCCATCTGAAAACCCCAAACCTCTCAACTCCAGGCCTGATGCTCTCTCTACTGTGTTACCAAGCTGTCCTCATAAAACTCTTAATGATAGTTTTTGAGATCTGGGTTTCCAACCATTTTGGAATCCATTTCATTGAGCTATTGACCAGGTCACATCTCTCTATCTTTTCCCATAAGAATAGTGGGAGAAACTTTTGTGAAATGCTTTGCTAAAATCAGGGTTAATGATATCTACAGTGTTCCCTTGATCTATCAGATGAGTAACTCTGTCAAGAAAGGCAATTAGATTGGTCTGGCATGACCTCTTCTCGATGATACTGTACTTTATCTTTGCAAATGCTGCTTCCTTCTGTGTTCTAGAATTTTTCCAAGAATCAGTCAAGCTCAATGGTGTATCATTTCTAGACTTCATTTTTTCCAATTACTAAAGATAAATAGGGATAATATTTGACCTCTAATCCTTTGGGGCTGCTCTCATCCTCCATAGCCTTTTGAGTATCACTCACTTTGGCTCAACTATCACATCTGCCATTTTTTCCCCATCAGGACACAAGGGTTTAATTGTTCATGGCCCAGAGATTCAAACTCATCAAAAGTAGCTAGCTACCTTCCTAAAAACTCTACTTAAATAGATATCCTTATTAGCCATTTTTGGTCCATATCTCTGCATCCAAAGGTCATTCTCCTTAAAGGAGAAAACAGAAGCAAAAGGAGAACTGCCCTCTTTTTGTCATCCATCCATTCCTATTTTCCCCAATATACCTTTTAAAATGTTCTTTGTATTGTCTTTAATTTTCCTAGCAAGCCTCAGCTCATCTTGAAATTGGAATTTGCTATATGAATGTATATATGTATTCCTCCTAGTCTTTGCTCCCATTTTCTGTGTCTTATTTTAAAAAAGAGATAATAGGATTTAGAGCTGAAAAGAGCCCTAGAGGTCAACTAGTTCAACCTAGTTCAATCCATTTTATAGATAAGGAAAAAACGAGGCTTAAGGAGATTAACTGGCTTTTTTCCAAGGTCACATAATAATAGCTAGGATTTTATATTGTGTTTTAAGGTTTTCGAGGCTCTTTACAAAAATTATTGGCTTAACCACCCTGGAAAGTAGGTACTATTAATACCCCCATTTTGCAGATGAGGAAATTGAGGTTGAGAAGGTCAAAGTTACATGTCTAGCATCACACAGCTAATAAATTTCTTAGGCTAGATTTTCAACTCATTTCAGACATAACTGAAACTCACGTTTTCTTACTACAGGTCTGGTGCTTTATCTACTACTTCATCTAGCTGCCTAAAAAATAGATGGCCAAACTAAGATTTAAAGTCAGATGCTTTGACTTCCAATATAATGCTTTTTCTACTCTACTGACCTCTCTGTTCATTGATGAATTCCTTGTCTCTCCACACTGGACTTTATAGATGAATCTTCCTTTTAATGAGATCAGCACTTAGCAGGATACTTGACCCTCAGTAGATACTTTTAATAAAATGTTGGATGACTAGTTAATTGCTCATATCCTCTACATCAAAATTGTTTTTCTTTTTTTTGCGTGTTTTTAGAATTTTCTTCTTTTTTTTAAACCCTGACCTTCCATCTTAGAATCAATACTGTGTATTGGTTCCAAGGCAGAAGAGTGTAAGGATGAAGCAATGGGGGTAAAGTGACTTGCCCAGCTAGGAAGTGTCTGCATCTAGATTTGAACCCAGGACCTCCCATCTCTAGGCCTGGCTCTCAATCCACTGAGCCACCCAACTGTCCCTTAGAATTTTGTTCTTGAAAGCCTCCTGCCCCTTCTGGACTAACTTCCTTAATAATGATAATAACATTATTATTATATTATTAATGATGATTATAGGTGGTTAGCTAAGCAACATAGTGGATAGAGTGCCAGATTTGGAATCAGAAAGACTCCTCTCCCTGAGTTCAAATATGGCCTTAGATACCTACTAGCTGTGTGACTATGGCCAAGTCACTTAACCCTGTTTACCTCAGTTTCCTCATCTGTAAAATGAGCTAGAGAAGAAAAATGACAAAGCACTGCCAAGGAAATCCCAAATGGGATCATGACTGAAAAATGACTTAACTATGCTATAGTCCTTCAAAATTTGTAAAACACTTTACATATATTATCTTATTTGATTCTTATTACAGCTCTATGATTTAGATGCCATAATTTTACCCATTTTACATGTGAGAAAACTGAGGTTGAGAAAACTTAAATGACTTGTCCTGGGCTACACAGTGTCTGAGGCAATGCCTAGCTCAGAGTTCAGCACCACCTCATTGTCTTAGTATCATTGGGTTGTCAAGTCTTGGAAGGTTGGTTTTTTCATATTCTGGATACCTGACCTGGGAAGAAAGTATGCCTCTCTACTACTGTTTTAAGGTCAATAGAGTATTTTCAAGCCTTTTCAACAGGGAATCACCAATGATCATTCCTTATCTCTTTTGAATCTTTTTGGATGATCTCTTACCTATGCATCCCAAGCATTTTTCTTGGAGAACCTTGGTCTTTCTTCTGGCTTTCTCCAAATCCTAACTAAAATCTGACTTTTTACAAGAATTCTTTTCTGGTCCCCTTTAATGCTAGTGCCTTCCTCCTATGATAATCTTCAATTTGTCATATGTGTGTATTTGAAGTGTGTACATAGTTGTTATCTGTACAAAGTTGTCTGTATGTTCTCTCTTCCATTAGATGGGAAGTTCTTTGAGGGTAGTCTTTTTTTCCCCCTTGCCTTTTCTTTGTATCCTCACTGTTTAGCACAGAGAAATTAGTATGTTGTTTAATCAATTCTTCCTGGCTTGACTTGGTGGTCAGTAGCTGCTTCCTTCTCAAAGATCCATTCTCATTAGGAAAAGTCTCGTGTCTATTGCTTAGCTTTAAGCATTCAGTGTTCCTTCTTCTCTTTCCACCCTCCAGTCTCCCAACACTTGTTGGTTTTCCTTTCTGCTGCATCAGATCTTTCTTCTTAAATTCTTTCTTCTGCTTCCCCTCCCCTTAAGAAATGTTGCATTTTCTCTGACAATCTAGAGAATGGAGAAACAGTCTTCAAACTCTTCATTTTTTTCCTAGGAGGGAGATCAGTTTATATTTCAAGCACAGATAACCATCCTGTGGCCAAAGCAGAAATATCAACGTTGTCCTCTCCACTTAGGTAGCAGCAAGATTCTCTGTGCTTTTCTGTACTTTCTGCCATATTTTCTAGTAGTTGCAGAATTGCTAAGATATTGTCTGGTTATGCCTGTTTAATCAGGATATTTAAATAGTACTATGGCTGAGGGTCACATTCTCAATGAAAAAATTACTTGCTCAAATTCAGTTCTATATGACTATAGCACATTCAAATTCACTATGAGATTAAGTCAATCCAATTCTCCGCTGCCTGCTGCCCAGGCTAGATGGGGGAAGGGAAACACCTAGAAATACTCTTTCCACTATTCTTCAGCCTATATTACTAAGTCACAGTAAATTGGACTGACTGAATCAGTTACATCCAATTTAACCATGATTGCAGGGACATTTATAAATTCATGGTAAAACGGAATATACCAAATATATCGCATTAAAATGTACACAGAGCCTATTATATGACTGGAAGGCACTGATACTTCAACATTGACATTCTTTTCATAAATAAAACTAGAAGAAATTGGAGAAGGCGAAGGCAGGGTAATGATGATAGTGGTCTAAACATTTTGAGAGATGTCGCATAGAAAAAAATTTGGAAGGGCAGCACAGTGGATAGAGCTCCAGGTGAGGAGTTGGGAGGACATGGGTTCAATTCTGGCCTTAAGTGGGGCAAGTTCATCACCCTCACCCACTTTCATACATGTGGGTCACAGACCTCCCCTACTTAAGGATAAGTGGGATGTATATGCTTCTGGTGATTAAATCTAAAAAATGGGCAAGGGAGAGTTAATCCCGTCTTCACATCTCACACACACACACACATACACACACCACACATAAACACATACATTCAATAAACGACTGGCTTCTTATTACTTCCGAGATCAAACCCCAAAATTAAAGTTAAAGTCTTTCAGAACCTGACCCTTTCCTACCTTTCTAGCCTCTCTTCTGTGCTCTGGGACACATTGGAATCAGTTTTCTTGCCATTCCTCATACATGACCTCCTATCTCCTGACGCTAGGAATTTTCACCAGCACATCCCGTTTACCTATAATTCTTTTCCTCTTTACTTTCATTTTCTGACTTCCTTCAAGTCTCAACTAAAAATCTCACTTTGTTTTAACCCCTTACTTTCCATCTCCAAAGGTATTTTTTCATGTCATGGAGGATCCCTTTTTGCAGAATCCAAATGGAGGGATTCTTTAGAGCAGGAGAGATTCTTCATATGCACCTTTTTGGCAGGTGACATTGCCCTGATTGCAAAAAGCCTCAGAAAGCACTTCTTTAATGACCTCCATCACTACTCAAAAGAAGTTACCGTTACATGTGAAAAACCAAATGGATTACTAAAATGCATAACTCTCTAGATTATGGTATACCTTTGAATTGAGTATCCATTTGGATTAGTTCCTCCTTACGTAGGCATTGGATGGAATAATGAGTTAAGTTTCATACTGAGTAGGGAAAAAATAAGCAAGGTTATATTTGGGAAATGGTCAAGTACTTTCAATAATCCTAAACTGTTCTTTGAAACAAAGTCCATTTATCTAACACCATTAGTCTACTAGTAATCATCATCAAGAATCATTTACTGGGGGCAGCTGGGTAGCTCAGTGGATTGAGAGTCAGGCCTAGAGATGGGAGGTCCTAGGTTCAAATCTGGCCTCAGCCACTTCCTAGCTGTGTGACCCTGGGCAAGTCACTTGACCCCCATTGCCCAGCCCTTACCACTCTTCTGCTTTTGAACCAACACACAGTATTGGTTCCAAGACAGAAGGTCAGGGTTTTAAAAAAAAGAATCATTTATTAATCACCTACTATGTGCCAAATATGCTATATGGCTGCAAACCATGGAATACCATCATTTCCAAAGAATCAGTACTCTGAGTGACCTGAAGAGTAACAGAAAGGGGCAGAATACTGCCCCCCCCCTTTTTGCAACAATTATGATTTTATTTGAATCAAACACAACTAGTAAGTTCAGAAAAGGAAATATAAGAGTGATATAAGAAAATAAAATTAGAATACATATCAACATTCCAAAATGAGAATGAGAAAATAGAGGTTAACAGTAGATATTTGATCTGAACTTGGATCCATTAGAATTATGTTATATGGAGAGAACTAAGCAAGATAACTAGCAAAGCCTTCTTTTTCAAATGCACAAAGAAAATGCTCACAAAAAGTTAACCTCAAACTAGCTCGTAAATTAAGCCAAAAACTATAAAAGGCAGACATAACACATGCTATATTATTAAACTGTAATAACTCAAAAATTGTAAAAGAAAACCAGTCTACACAGCTACATTCTAATAAAATAACAACATGCGGATTACTTATGATTTCAATTACCAAAAACTGACAAAAGGAATTCTTTTCCTCTATAAAATCTATCTGATCACATATACCATTAGGCTTCATTTTCATTCATCCACTGCTTTGTTTGGCTGCCAATCTCTTATCTCTTTCTTCCGCAATGGTAAGACGGATACCTTTTCCTCGGGGTAGAGAAATCCAAGTCTTATTACCTTTGCCAATAACAAATATGTTTGAAAGCCTAGTGGCAAAGATATTGTCATTGGCATCCTTCACATGGACCACATCAAAAGATCCAGGATGCTTCTCCCTGTTAGTAATCACACCAATTCAACTTAAGTTTGGCCACACCGGCCACCATACACAGGTTGCCAGTGTCAAATTTGATGAAACCAGTAATCTTGCCAGTCTCTAAATTAATCTGGACAGCGTCATTCACTTTGATTAGAGGATCTTGTTATCAGATTGTATGAGCATCTTGGGTCACCAGATGAAGGATGCCTTTTGTAGCCACAAAAATCTTTCTTTGCACAATTTCTATTTTGCCTCTTCAGCCATGATGTGATAAACACAAGTTTAAGTAGTCTTTAGTTTATTTGTGCACAAGGGGTAGTCTAAAAATGTTATCCAGGAACTTTATGACTGGAAAAGGGAATGGAAAGAGTGAAGAGTAACAAGTAGATGTCCCATGAGTTGGTTTGTGGTCTTTCCAAAGTGTTACAAGGTCTAGAGCAGTGTTGGTGAATGCTTTTGAGGTCACATGCCTAAACTACAACTTCAAGTGGTCTGTGAGTCCCCCCACATTACCTCAGACAGTGGAGAGAGGAAGTGCTCTCATTAGGCAGCTGGACAGAGGATGGGGCGTGTGAAAGATGTCTTTAGGCACCAGGAAGAGGGAGACCAGAGCAGCTTCACCAACATGGGTGTAGAGGAAGGTCTCTAAAATGTTGGACAAATCCTCCATAGAGCATTTATGAAAGGTCATGGTCAAGAATCACATAGAATGGGAAGAGCTAGATGAGGTACAATCCGCATTGGTAAAGGCAACAATTAAATTTATCCAATCATTTTTCCATTGAAAAAGAATATTGTATATCTTAAATATTATAAAGCATATTAAAATAGATGATAAATAGTAAGTTAGAGAGATCTCATCTATCCCTTCTTGACTTTTACCTCTGTGCCATCCAACAAGCTGCCTTCCATCTCTCTCCTTATCTCTCTCTCTCAGAATCCTTTTCTTCCTCCTAGGCTCAGGTCTGATTCTAGCCCTTTTAGGGAAAACTTCCCTAAATCTTCCAGTTACTGGTGCTCCCTCATTATGTCTCTATTTATTGACATTTGTTACATTTTTTTCCCTATCCCCAAGGAAACATAAGCTTCCTGAGGACAGGGAGAGTTTCATTTTTAACTTTGTATATCCTGTACCTACTATAGTGACTTGCACATAATAACCACTTAATAAATAGTTGCTGAATTGTACTTAACATGGGTTCCATGGGAAAGTTCTGAAAATTCAAGGGAAAAAAATGATATGACTTAGCCCATTGAAGATGATAAACTTCCTGGCTACTCCTGACCATGTGGTGGCCCCAGGGGGCTGAAAGGACTTTTTGATCATTTAAAATGATATGATAAAACTTGTTGCCTCCTCATACTACCATCTGACAAAAGAAGAAGCCTCCTGCTGATGACTGTTGGCTACAACTTGCCAGATGACAAGACATGAGGGATGGAAAGTGTCTCGCTATATGTTATGGTCATGGCAATCTTTCTCATGTGTAGTCTAGGATGGGGGACTTAAAGAAGATGAACCTACACCAGGAACCTAGGTGCTTCCTTTGCCTCCTCCTTTTTGTTTCTTCTTCCTATTTGGTGTTAGCAGTGGTAAAAGCAGGCTGGCTCCAAGGTCAGAGCCATTTGATGAGACTATGTCCACTGGAGGTGAAATGTAAACTAATTGGTAGTCTTGCAAAAACTTTACATCCCCCAAAGACTTAAGTATTAGCATTTTTTCTGTTTGTACTAGCAGTGATAAGTTACTCAACCTATGATAAACGTACTGATTCTTTTATTCTTGGAAACCTTTTTTCTGTGTAGGAATAAACCTGCTCCATATTTTTATATTAAGTATCTCGTTTACTTTCCTGGAAGGCTCTCCTTCCTCACTAATATCCATCCTGGCTTTCCTAGCTCCCTTCAAATTTCATCTAAAGTTCTACTTCGGCAAGAAACTTTTTCCAATCCTCTTTAATCTTAATGTTTTCCCTCTGAGACTTCTCCCAATTTATCCTTTACTTATCTTGTTTATACATAGTTGTTCCTTCCCTCTGAGAGTATGCCCAATTTATCCTGTCTATATCTTGTTCATACATAGTTGTTGGCATGCTGTCTCTCCCCATTAGACTATGAGCCCTTTGCTATCAGGAACTGCTTCTTTTTCTTTGTATAATCCAGCACTTAGCTTCACGCCTGGCACAAAGTAGGTGCTTAATAAATACTAGTTGGTTGAATTTTTTTCCACTTTTTTGAGGAAAGGGCCCAAGGTGACATTGCTGGGAATAGCAATTTTTCTCAGAAAGTTGATATTAGGATGATGAAGCAATGAAAGCAAGTACTGGGGAACCTTCTTTCCCTAGAGAGGTCGGGCTTCCTCCAGAGTTGAACCCTGGGCAGTAAAAGAACATGGATTGCTACAGGTCACCAGCCCCATGTCCTCAGAAGTACTTAGCTAGTCACAGTGCCAGCCTTATATTTCTGCGGAGGGACATTTTCATCAGCAATGAAAGTGGAGCTGCAATATTGTGTATTCGATCACGTCAGTGCCCGGTGTCCTATGAAGAAGTGCCAGTTATACTGAAGATGAAGTAGGAAATAGCTTATGGCCCTGACCAAATAACTATATATGGAGGAAATCCGTGCTGGAAGCAAGATAATTTTAGAGGCATCCAAACTGATTTCCAAAATATCTTATAGAGGGAATATTCCAAAAGAATTGAAGAAATAACAGACAGAATCACCAGAGACACCACATGAACATCAGCACCTTCTGATTTTCTCATCTCTATAAAACATTCAAGAAGAATCTTTGTATAAATTGAGGGTATTCTTGTGGAAAATGAGAGGACAACAGGCTGATTTCACAGATAGCTTTCTCCAGTAGATGACATTTTAACTCTCAGTCAATTAACATTTATTAATCACCTACTATGTGCCAGGCACTATACTTAGCACCGAGGATCCAAATAAGTGAAAAAGACAAATCCCGGCTCTCAAGTTGCTTACAGGCTAAGGGGAGAGACAGCAGATGAACAAGTATGTGGTGTTGTTGGGTCATTTTTTTCAGTTGTGTCTGATTCTTTGTGACCCCATTTGGGTTTTTCTTGACAAAGATACTGCAGTGGTTTGCCATTTTCTTCTCCAGCTCATTTTACAGATGAGGAAACTGAGGCAAAAGGGGAAAGTGACTTTCCCAGAATGACACAGCTAGTAAGTTTCTGAGATCAGATTTGAACTCAGGAAGATGACTTCCTAACTCCAGGTTCAGCACTCTATCTACTGCACCACTCAACTGCCCTAGCTGTATATGACATCTATGTACAAACAAGCTATTGCTAAGAATACAGATAGTAAAAGATACTTTTGACTCTTGTTTTGTAAGAAAAAGATATTTGACTTGGTAGAACATTCATTCTACTTAAATGTTCTTCTCCAACTAGGTGCCTCCCATGCCTTAAATTAAAATCTTCAGGAATTTATAATTGAAGAGATAGGTAGGTAGTATGGTGGACAGAATGCCAGGCCTGGAATCAAGAGGACCTGGGTTCAAATCTGACCTCAGACACTTCCTAGCTGTGTGACCCTGGGCAAGTCACTTAAACTCAATGGGTTAACCTTTGACACTCTTCTCTCATAAAACGGATACTAATTCAGAAGTTAACAGTTTAAAACAAAAAAGAACTTATGAAAAGTTTATTCATTCACTGGTACATTGAAATGGAATCTATTGTTTCACTGGTATAGGCAGCTCCTAAGGTAAGGAAGCTACGGGGTGCTGTAGATTGAGCATGGGACCCAGAGTCAGGAAGATTCATCTTCCTGAGCTAAATCTGGTCTCAGATACTTACTATGTATCCCTGGGCAAGTGACTTAACCCTGTTTGCCTCAGTTTCCTCATCTGTAAAATGAGCTGGAGAAGGAAATGGCAAACTGCTCCAGTATCTCTGCCAAGAAAACCACAGATAAGGTCACAAAGAGTTGGACACAACTGAAATGACTGAATAACAACACAAGGTAAGGAAAAACCTTCTACCAATGTAGACTGGCATCATTTCTGCAACTTTTTGTCTAATATACTGGGAAGATAAATGTCTTTCCCAGAGTCCCACAGCAAGTATATGCCAGAGGCAGACTTGAACCCACCTCTTTCTGGTTTTGAGGTCAGCCACACTAACTTTTATGCAAAGAACATCAACATGCAATAGCATAAATCAGGGAATATGGCCACCTGAGCTGGTTCCTAGTGTTATAGTGGGTGTCCTGTCCAGTATCCAAATATAAGAGGAATTCCTCATTTGGGATGAGTTTCTCCATATGTCCCTGCTTGTGGATGACATGCTGATTATACCAAGCCTTGACACATGACAAGCCCTTTTCACTGAGCATCATGATTGTTTGAAAGAGACTAGTTAAGTCATCTAGCTACCATAAAAGAATGAAGAGCTTAAAACCATTTATCACCCAAATGATGACATGCAGTTAATTGTTCGAGGAGCCCATTGAATTAGTCCATCCATCCTGCCATATTGAACAGCTGTTACAGATAGAAAATATGCCAACTATAGACCTACATGGAAAGAGTTTCAAGGCAGTGTTGCTCATGAGAAAGGACACTAATTCTGCAGTCATAGGAGCTGGATTAAAATCCTACTTCTGACACTTATAACCTGTGTGTACATGGGCCAGTCACTTTATCTTGTTGAGCCTCACGTACCTGGTCTGTTCAATGAAGGGGTCACGTTGGATAGTCCCAAAGATGCCCTCCAAGGCTGAATATATGAGCCTCTGAGTTGTCCTCCATCACATTTCAGAAATCGCACAACCATTTGAAGGAACTCAAGCTGATTATTGCTGCAAAAGCCCATCTTTTTAATATTGATATTCTGCCAGTGATACTATATGGCTATAAATAATGGCCCATCACCACTCTACTAGAAGAATCAAAACTGTCCATGACCCAAAGGGCAACGGAAACAGAGTTCTCCAGGTAAAGGACATTGCCCACGAAGAAAGAGATTGTGCATGAAAAGTGTTGTAAGTGTCATGAACCAGGACATGTGTGATTGGTAGAGGAGGTGGCTCAGTCATGTAGCATAAGCTTAGGATAGCAGACGGACAATCTGGATGTTATACTGGTAACCACAAAACATAAAAAGAAAGAGAGGAAGATCTCCAGGGCTTTGAGTACCTCCTCTGTGCTGAGTTTATAGGAAGACAGAGACAAGAATAACACAGGATGAGAAAATGTGGAGGGGTGGGCTAGGGATGTGCCGATGAGATCATGGCTGCATCAAAATACATGGACAGGACCCAAATCATGATTTATTTTCAGCTCTGGGCCCCTGGGCTGGTGTTCTAGTGAAAATCTGAATGAGATCCCAGTCTTGTATAATACAGATCATCTGGGAAATGTGTGGAGATTAATTTGCCATCATCTGTTACAGCATCACACATTGAGGAGGATCAATATGGCTGTGGGTGACTTCGAATGGTTTCCTTCACCATATGTGCATGATAGGTCCCCAAAAGGAAGTCGCTTCATCCAACATGTGAAAAAGACAAGGCATTTTGTGGAATGTTGATGAAATTGGAAGCAAGTTTGGGCCTGTGATATTTGAGTAATGTCATGCTTCGAGTCAGTATCACCAAGATGACTTACCATAGGAGTGGGCACTAGAAGTCACAGTAGGAAATTCTAGTTGTGAGATCTATTTCTAGCCTTGTCCTTAATCAACTTTGTAGTGGGGGGGAGGGGAAGGGCAGTGTCAGAAATGTGATGACTCCAACATAGGTAAGTGCAATTATTTGCAAAAATGTCAGATAATGGAAGAATTTAAAAAAAAAACAAACAAGCCTGTTTGGGTAGAAAGCAGTGTTCTCTTTGGTGGTTTTAGGGCAAATGATTCACTTCCTTGGAAGTATATAGAAAAAACCACCTTGTGACTTGTAGACATGACCATATGAATTGGACAATTCATATGGTCAATATGTCTCAGAATACAAGAACATTATCCTTGACCCAGTTAATTGTTCAGTTTAGTCAGAGATGGTAGACCAGGAGATATTAGGGCTGGGCAAGGTTAGGGCATCAAGAGAGGCAATTTACATTGGTTTCTAGTGGTTGAGAACTAGATTAACTGGCTGTGTGGGTGATGTGAAAGATATCTAAGTACAAGAAGGATCTAACAGGGAGGGACAGAACCAAGAGCTGGACTGAGGATGAAGAAAAGTAGAAGCTTATTGAGAACTTTAGGTAGAACAGGCGGGTTCCAAGCCTGAGGAATTTTGGATGTAAATCAAGATTGGATGGGAATTGGCAGAAGTATAGTGAGCAGATAAGTTAGAGGCTGATCCTGGGTATTCCAAAGCCAATGTTAGCAGACAGGGTCAAATAAAAAAGTGCAATTAGATTCTCAGGAAGTCAATCATGACCAGAGAGCTCACAAGAAAACTTTTTAAAGCAAGAACATTAGTTGTCTGCAACTAGTAGGGAGCAGGTTGTCTGCCCCTGAAAGAGGAAATCTCTGAATCAAAGTGGTGGGGGGGAGAAGATGTACAGAAAATCCTCCAAAGGGAAGGATATGGTTCTCTAGAGCCTTATTTCATTTTGGAGGAAGGCTTTAGGAGTGCAGGTATAGGAGAGTTACTTGTGATCCCAAAGGAATCCTCTGAATCAGGGCTGGGAGGTGAAGCGTGACAGAACATCCCTTGTTCTAATGGGCATAGTTTCCCAAAGACCCGCGTTATTCTGACATGTATGTGGGTGTGGGAAGGGGTTATGGGGTTCAAAAAAGGTGTTTACCTGCCACTCTAATAGCAATTAGATGAATAGAATAAAATATACTTAGAACTATTAAGGTTTAGCTATATATAGGACAGGTTAGAATTACTGAAAACACTACCGCAAAATTTCCTGAATGTGAGCTTCTCTGCTTTCCTTCTATGAAATTCTGATCCCTTTTCATTGTCCACCTGTGTGCTAGTCTTACATACATGGACACACACACATATAGATAATGGATAGCCCATTCAACTATGAGTTATGAATGATATGCATCTTTCTCTAAATGGATTCTTGAATCAATCACTTTTTTTTTAACACTTACCTTCAGCCTTAGAATCTATACTATTAATTCTAAGGCATAAGCATAATAATGGCCAGACAGTTGGAGTTCAGTGACATAACTAGGAAGTGGCTGAGGCTGTATTTGAACCCAGGTCCTCCCAACTTCATGTCTGGAGTTCTTTTCACTGCAAACAAAATCATCTAGAGATTCTCACATCTATAATCAATTTGTCTTCTATTAGAGCATCTTCATGACAATGGCAGATACTTTTGTTTGTCAATGTTTCCTTGTCTTACTCTCACATGAATGTGTGGAAGGTTTGTGAATGTTGTCATTGTGGATATTTCTTTCACCCATGTAGATCTCATAACTGTATGATTTAGTAGATTCCAATATGACCAAAAAAAATATCATCTCTTTGTGGTCAACTTGGTGATGAGCCTGAATGTGTGAAATTCCAGGGAAGAAGTGAACTTCAGGATGAAGAGACTTCTTTAGTCACAATAGAGGAACTTTGGGAGAGAAGTCTTGAAATGATTATTCACACAAAACACCTTATTGGATAAAAGTCTTTAAGGAGATGTTTCTCTTGATAGAATTTTTAAAAAAACAATTAAATCAATAAACCATAAATAATGAGGTCTTATCTCAGACACTTCCTAGCTGTGTGACCCTAGGTAAGTCACTTAACCTCCACTGCCTAGCCCTTACCACTCTTCTGCCTCAGAACAGTATTGATTTCAAGAAGGAAGGGAAGTTTGTTTGTTTTTTTAAATAATGAGGAATTATATTCCTTGCGACTATCTTTTAGTTTCATTACTTATCAAGAGGTTATCTTATGGTACAGCATTATCTTCCGTAATCTTGCTATACTGTTCATGTATTTTCTTCTCTGATGCATTTTTATAGAACTTAGCAAGTACAAATAGAGGTTGATAATCACTTATGCCTTCCTTATCACCTCTTATTAGCATTAACACTCTGCCATCATGTCCGTTCTTTTGGAATCTTTTTTAAAATATCTTGGAAATTGATCTCCAAGTACTTTTAAAATTTCGCTACTGCCAACATGGATTTCCTCTCATATCTATTTGGGCCTGTTCAGCTGCTTTTTCTTACATCATTTTCTTGACTGCCTTCCCATGTCCTCGTGTAGCATTTTAGGTACTGAGGTGTTAAGAGTCCAAACATAGTGGTTCTGCAGTTATCAGTGAGGAAAATGGATTACTAAGGCAATCCTGAAAGTTCTGTTCCATTTCATATTTATTTGTCTTTTATCCTTTAAGTTTTATCTATAAATGCTCTCACAATGACATATCTTAGCTGGGTCTCACAAAATGTTTTCTCCATGCTCATCATCCCCTTTGCTCTTTTCTGTTTTGATAGATAATACTGATTGTAATCTTCAGTCCTTCTCCAAAATATTTTTAAATGATAAAATATGCAAAACCAGTATTGCCCTTGGCTGCTATGTATCTTTGCTTGCAAAGCATGTCAAGTATTTGCTGTCTGAAGCAGTTTCAAGATACTTTTAGCCTCCTAATTATGAGAATTTTTTTACCTCTGTTAAATGTCTCTCAGAAATGATGATCAAATCAACGTCTGTACTTTGTGAATCCATTTGGGATTGGCAGGGGGCGGGAATTCCCAATTACTTTGGAGAAAAAAATCAATTTCCCACTTGTCAGAATTAACATTTCACTTGAATAGGTGAAGTTGTAGCTATTGTCACTGCTTACAGTTTGGGCTCTCTATTCTTTTTTCTAATTTGAAATCAAATTTGACTTTTGTCATAGCCACTCATTCTTACTTCTTGTAGACAGCTGATTCTCAAATTATTTTATTATTTTTAACTCTTATCTTCTATTTTAAAATTAATGCTAAGTATCAATACTAAGGCAGAAGGGTGTTAAGAGGTAGGCAATTAGGATTAAATGACTTGCCCAGGGTAACACAGCTAGGAAATCTGTCTGAGTGCAGATTTGAACCCAGATCCTCTGGACTCCAGAACGGGACTTCTCCACTATGCTACTTAGCTTCCTAGATTCCGTTATTTTCAACTCGTATCTGTCAAGATAGTCAGTTTCCTTTCTTAAGGACATGATATTTATTATTTGATGCTTGCCATGCCTAGTTCCTTCTGAATCTCTTCTTGAAGAAAGTATTCATGATCTGCAAGCCTGGGGCTTCTGAATAACCTAAAAGTCTTTGGTTCATTTCATTTCTAGATTTTGAATTATATTTTTTGGCATTTGTATTCTTTTCCTCTTCTATGCCCCTCTTTATGCTGGAATCACTGAGAATGTATTGACTTGGTTTTGAGACTCTTTTCTAATTCTAGTCAGAATTTCTTTATGTCTTAATACTTTACAATAAATGTTGACACAAATTGCCATGATCAGCGTGAAAGTGTCCACGTATGTGCTCCTCACAAGCACTTAGAAGTGAGATGACCAAAAATATTATGAAATGATACTTATTGTCCTTGAGAGCATCATGAAACCGATTCTATCAACTTTACCTCTTAAAGGGCATCCTCTATGTAATCCTTCCATTTCACTGCAACTTTTTTTTTTGTCTCATGATATCATTTATAAGACTATCGGTATGATGTACTAGAAATGTATCAAAATGGCCATTGGGCAAAGATCTTACATTCAGAGTCCCCGTATTTAAATGAATGTAGGTGATATTTTTTTAACTGAAAAAAAATTTATTTAATGAATTTAGAATATTTTTCCATGGTTATCTGATTCTTGTTCTTTCCCTCCCCTCCTCCCCCTCCCCGCCAGCTGACCCGCAATTCCCTGGGTTTTACCTGTGTCATTGATCAAGATCTATTTCCATATTATTGATAATTGCACTAGGGTGATCCTTTAGACCAGGGGTCCCCAAACATTTTACACAGGGGGCCAGTTCACTGTCCCTCAGACCGTTGGAGGGCAGGACTATAAAAACCTAACCCTAACCCTAACTCTAACCGGGCAACAGTATACAGAGTGTGGAATCCCCTCCCCCAGATCCCTGCTCACCATGCTGACGTCTTCCATTGTGCAGCCACATAATCTTTTGTGCAGCACCTCATTCTAAGGTGCCACACAAAGAATTATGCCACCACTACATACAGTGCTCCTCTCACTGACCACCAATGAAAGAGGTGCCCCTTCCAGAAGTGCGGTGGGGGCTGATACATGGCCTCAGGGGGCTGCATGTGGCCCGAGGGACATATTTTGGGGACCCCTGGTTTAGAGTCTTGAATCTTGGTAATCTTAAAGTGGTGTGCTCCTTAGCACCCTCTTCCCACTCCCTTACTCCCCCTTTTCTGCCTCCTTACAATTATTCCTACCAAAAAAAGAGACATAAGACAAGACCATTTTGTAATTTTTATTTATATTACCAGTTTTGGTGACCAAAAGATTCATGGTCTACTAGCCAATCTTCTGGCGTTGAATTTTTCTACAAGTAGCTAGGTCAGTTCTTGAGTAAGACATATGTTTTTTTGCCAGGATTCAAATAATAATTTTAGTTTAATAAGATGGTACTGGTGGATAAGAATACCTGGAGTTAGGAAGATTAAAGTTCAAATCCAACCTCAGGCAATTACTAGATCTGTGACCCTGAGCAAGTTTCTTAATCGTGTTTGCCTCAATTTTCTCATCTGTAAAATGAGCTGAAGAAAGGAAACAGTTAACCACTCTGGTATTTTTGCCAAGAAAAACCCAAATGGGGTCTTGAAGAATCAGTAACAACCAAAAAAATATCCAGCCAAAATTTATATCCTGCCTTCAAGAATTCTAGGTCATCTTCATGCCCTAATATAACATTGAAATAGCATTTATGTAGATTAGGCAATTGATAAATCACTTATCGTTGATTCATTCATACTCCCAATATTCAATTCAACATTTATTGAGCATCTCTTCTATTCAAGGCAGTATTTTAGGATAGCTGGGCCAATAGAGACACAGTCCTTGAGAGAGGAACAGTGTGCTCTGCTTGCTTCCAAACTATGTATGAAGGATGCAGGATCACCAAGCTCTCACTTGAGCTGGCAACAGGCAGAACATACTACTTATGTTCAAAAGATGGAGAGGCCAGTTCTATATTACACTAGGATCTAGGGATACACAGATAAAACTGAGGCAGCCAATTACCTCCAATAACTTACATTCTAGCAGGGTGTGGGATTCAATATGTTAACAAGTTAGTAGATACAAACTATGCAAAATAATGCAAAGTAATTTCTAGAGGAGAGAGTGCTAGTGGGGAGGGGCAGAGTCTCAGGAAAGATGATTTGAATGAAGCTAGGAGGCAAAGAGGGAATGCATTCAGAAGCTGGTAACAGCCTGTACAAAGGAATATAATAACTAGCATTTATCTAGTGCTTTAAAGTTTGCAAAGCACTTTGCAAATATTACTCTATTTTGTCGTCACAATAAACCTTGGAAGGAAGTGATATTGATACTCTCATTTTTTTTAGATGAGAAAACTGAGGCAGAGAAACATCAAGTGTCTTGTTCATGGTTCATGGTGTCAACATGGAATCTAGAAAGCCCAAACTTGTAGCTAATAAGAACCCCAAGTTTTAGGACTAGCTTTTAAGTTGGAGACCCCAAAGCTTGTACTTGTTCCCTGTTCCTGTGAGAATCCACCCTGAAGGGAATCTCAGGCTAGCAGTGTCAGACTGAATGATGGATCCTCAGGTGAAAGACAATCCATTTTAGGTGGGGACTTTGCCAAAGCTGAGTCACTCTTTAGTGTAGTAGGCAGCGCATCAGTCTCGAAAGCTGAAGGTCCTGAGTTCAGTCTGTGGAAGGAGAATATGATATACTGGAAGAGGCTTCTGGAGACAAGAAGAATGACTCAGCTTTGACTTAGTCCCCACCTAAAGAGGATTGTCTTTTACCTGAGGGTCCATCATTAAGTCTGAAATTGCTAGCCTGAAATTTCCTTCAGAGTGAATTCTCACAGGAACAGGGAACAAGTACAAGCTTTGGGGTCTCCAACTTACAATCTAGTCCTAAAACTTGGGGTTCATCAGATCTCATTAGGCTACAAATTTGAGGCTTCTAGATTCCATGCTGACAATAGCTAATAAGTTTGCAAGGCAGGATTTGAATTCTGGTCTTCCTGACTCTAGGTCCAGTGTACTTTACACTGAACCACTTAGTAGAAGATGGCATATCATATTAGTAGAAGAGTTACTATGTCAGTTTGGATATTATAAAGAATGTATGAAGGGGAGTAATAAGATTAGAATTCTAGGTTGGAGTAAAAGCTTTAGACTATAGGCTGAATGATTTTTTTTAAACCCTTATCTTCTATCTTGGATCAATACTGTGTATTGGATCCAAGGCAGAAGAGCAGTAAGGGCTAGGCAATGGGGGTTAAGTGACTTGCCCAGGGTCACACAGCTAGGAAGTGTCTGAGGTCAGATTTGAACCTAGGACCTCCCATTTCTAGACCTGGTTCTCAATCCTCTGAGTTACCCAGCTGCCCCCCACGGCAGAGTGGTTTTTATTTTCTTTTAGAATCAACCAGAAGCCATTGTAGATTTTAGAGTTAGGAGATGACATGATCTGTTCTGACAGATATATGGAGGATGCATCAGAGAGGGGGGAAATTGCATTCAGAGAGACCATATAAGAAGCTTTTGCAATAGTCCAGGTAAGAGGTGATGAAGACATGAACCAGGTTGGTGGTTATGTGAGTAGAGAGAAGGACATAAATGTTATTTGGAAGATAGGATTAAGAAAACTGGAGAACTGATTAGGTATGGGGATTGAGGGAGAGGAAAGAGTCAAAGATTATTCTGAGGTTGGGAATCTAGGTGACTGGAAGATAGCAACAATAGAAATAGCTGACTCCTCAAAGAATTTTTATTCTAGTTGGGAAGAAAATAAAATATATTATAAAATGGTGAATTATACATAATAAGTTATAATACAGATTTTATAAACTATAGAAGTTGGGAGGACAGGGAGATCAATATAGGAAGAACTAGTCAGGGAAAGATTTATAGAGAACTAGCATTTGGGTTGATTTTTGAGGAGGAAGTAGGATTTGGATAAAGTAAGATATACATATATATATATATGCAAGGAAAGTAGCATGAATTAGTACATAGAAGCAGAAATGAATAGAATTTCTCTTTTCTACAGTGAAGAGACCATTCTATCTAGATCTAAAGGGTCACATATATAATAACAGGAAATATATTTGATTAGGTAGGATGAGGCCATGTGTTGAAAAAGAGTTAAAAAGGTTTAGACTTTTGCAATAAGCTATAAGGAGTCAGTGAAGATTTTTGAATAATTAAGTAACTTAATGAAGGCCATGAACATTAGTCTGATGGAGATATGTAGGATGTATAAGGGCATACTAGTATAGAAGACAGACAATGAGATGGACAAAGAGCTTGGAGTTAATCAAGTCAATTAGGAAATCATTGCTATAATCTAACAAATTTAGAAGGGTGATGATAAGAATGGAAAAAAAATTATGCATATGAGACATTTTGAAAGGAAAATCACCAGGATTTATTGGTTAAATGGATATGAGAGATGATATATTTTCTCCTTTTATAAAATTGGAACACCTACCTTCATGGGGGCTGTAAGAATAAATGAGATATAAAACAATCTACAAACCTTAAAGTACCAAATACATATCCACCATCATCACATCATTATCTCATTCTTCTCACCCTTTTCATCTGATGCATCTGGATTAAAATATTCCTGAGAAAACATCTTCTTCCTCTCCCTCTCCCTCTCCCTCTTCCTCTTCCTCTTCCTCTTCCTCTTCCTCTTCCTCTTCTTCCTCTTCCTCTTCCTCTTCTTCTTCTTCTTCTTCTTCTTCTTCTTCTTCTTCTTCTTCCTCTTCTTCCTCTTCCCCTTCCTCTTCTTCCTTCTTCTCTTTCTCTTCCTCCTCCCTTTCCCTCTCCCTTTTCCTCCTCCTCCTCCTCAGAAAATTGAACATGTGGATATAATAATGACTTCCAATAGTTGAAAAAGAGTAATACTATATAAACTAATCTACTATGGGCTCCCTAAAGACATTCCTGGAATAATTTCAATAGTATTTTTTTTAAAAAGGATCATACACACACATATACATGAGATGAGGTATATATATATGTATACATATATATATATATATGTAATATATGTATATACACACACCTCATCTTTTCCCCCTATGACTTGGAGCTCAGCTAGGTCACTATATTTTGAAAGCTTTTCATTGATTTTAGTTTAGAAATGATAAATATTTAGTATTATTTCATCTGTTTAAAATATTCTTAAGTTTCTATAATTCATATTATATCTAAGTGATTGCAGACAACTTTTTACTCTGTGTTGATGATCAGGTAACAGTACAATTTCATTCTTTGAGTTCTCTAGGATGTTTGAGGTCCTTAAAAGATAGTGAGCTTCTGATGTATAATTCTAGTCACCATCTTATATTTTACAAGATATTTGGAAGGTTAGGTGGTGAGTTTTTATATCTGCAGCAATATGTTGTATAGTTTCTACCATATCTTTGTATAATGTATAAAAAATCAGAGTCCTTAAAATATCTCTTCTATAATTTCTAGTGACAATGACTAGAATACGAATTTCCATCATATACTCTTCCATCTCCATAAGCAAATAAATATGATTCTGTCATTAATTATATATTTCTTTATTAATATATTATTGACTAAGTTCATGTGGGTCCATGGAGGGTCTTTTGATTCTGGTCTTGGATCTTAGCTATTTCATAGGCTCCATCTGGAGGTAAACTATTTAGCTACATTTGACAAATATGATGGACTATACATGTAATCAGTTTTTAGTTTGCTTGCTGAAATATAATTTTATTCTTAAAGTACCAATTTTTTTGCATATTTATTATGTGCTCTATGAATGTCAATCAATCAAACCCCCTTGTTCTGGTCCCCTTTTTTAACAAATACTATTCAAAATTTCATAATGATGCTTCCCTAATCTGTTATGATCCATTTTATAGTTCCTATTAAATAAGCTCATGATTTCAGGCTGCCACTTAGTCTCTTAACATATTTATCCACAGTTTTCTCTTTGATATCTTTATGCTTGATGTGTCTTGTTTGGAAGAGACTGCATTATTCATATGTATTGTTTTTATCTGTTAGCTCAGGGAGGCCCAAAGTCTTTAGTATTATTATTGATGTTGTTTTTGTTGTTGTTGATTTTACATAAGTGATGGCCCCAAATTTTAAACCTCAGTGATTGAGATAATAATCTTTCTTAGAGTCAGGGAAATTGGTATTGAAATATGGTTTATGAGGAAATATTGGGAGTTTGACTTTTTTATTGTGTCAAGTTTGACTGGACAGTGTGACATAAATGTGGAAATTCCCCACCTCTCTGACTGTCACTTGTATAGGCACCACTGACATTCTCTTAAAGATGCCCTAGAGAAACTGGAATGATAGGGGAGAAGTTAACAAAAATTTAAAACCTTTACTGTGTCTAAGAAGTAAGGACATGGCCTGACAAGACTGAGACAAAGAATGGTGATGGAACTTAGAATTTGATGTATTATAGACTCAGCTCCCCATCTGACAAGGTGCTGTGATCGTCTTCTGTCTTCTGGCCCTGGTCCTTAATCCACCTCATTTGTCTCATTATGTGTCTCTCCTATTTAGGAAATGCTTAGCTTGTTGTTGAACATTGAAATGTGCCATCTCTGTGATCCCCCAAATTATGAAACAAACACCTTACTAACAACAGCTCAACACTGCACCCTCGATTTTCTCAATGCAGCAATCGATAGCAAATAGAAGCTTGGTATGTTTGATTAATGAATGATGTGATTTCCTATTTGGAAATTTTCCAATGAATTTATTAAAAAAACCTGTGGCAAAAACAACTTACATTGTAGCCCCATTGATGCCTTTAATGATACATTGGTAGAGCTGGCCCTTCAATTATAGAGAGCTGGCCTATATTTGTAATAGGTGACATTTCTGTGAAATATCGTCGAGGGTAATCCATCAGATTATATGCCGAGACTAGTTTAAAACAGACATAAATGAAATTCAAGGGTAACATTATTTTCTAAGAAGGACCTGATCAAAGTGTTCTGGCTAGGGAAATGAGGGAGACTATTATGTTCTTTTAAATGTAACCGAAGTGTCAGAAAAATAGAATTGTTTCTGATTCAATCTGGTGGGAGATAGGTGTAGTTTTTGTCCAAAGACTGCTCACATGGCCAGGTAATGTGGAGAAGTATCAGTTCTGGGTGATGCATAGTGTTTATGAAGGGGTTAGACCTGGTTGAAAGGTTAGAGGCTCTAGGGACATGCCAGCCAAGATCCTGAGTAATTTCATCTTAAAAGACATAAAAGGGCATATGCTGCCTTGAATGAATTTCAGGTAGCAATTGTTTGCTCACAGCTAAAGGTAGTTTCTGTCGGCATCAGTAAAAATTGAAGATTATATTATAGCATATTAATAAAAGAAAGCTCACCAGTCTCAGCACCTCTGTGTAAGGACAGATGAGACTCCTGTGACAAGCTTTGCATTTCGTGCTAGAAAACTTACAGGTGAGAGGAACAATCTAAAATTACAATTCTTTATCCTCCTTAATTAGACATGAGCTCACTGTAGATCTGGTTAAAACTATAAGAAAATCTGAATGATAATTCATTCCCTGGTCTACAGAAAATGGGTATGGAGTCCAAGGAGACTGATAGATTTGCCCAAGTGAGTTATGTATGAACAGAAGAGCCTATGAGAGGTCTATATTCTTCAAATGGAAAAATATCCTGTACAGAAGTAGAAAACAACCACTTTCAAAGTCTGATTCTGATGAGATTTGGACACTGTCTTTATATGTGCCATTTCAGAATACAATATAATTCACATTAATTTTTATGTGGGGAATCAATTAATAAGTGCCATTAAAAATGCACTAATGACATCTAGCATTTAATGAATGCCTCATAACCTTTTGATCATTGAATATTTCATAAACTAAGGACCTAAGAAATGCCATGCTGGTATCTCTAATATTATATTCACCCTCTGTCAAGGGCACTAAGTTACTCTTTCAAAGACTACTTAGTTGAATCAACTAGCTCTTTAGAAACACTGGGCACAAGTACTTTCTTTAACTGAAAAACCTTTTATTGTTCTTCAGTTACAACAATAATAATAACTCATTTATATAGCATTTAGTCCTCACAACCTGGAGAGGAAGAGACTATTATTAATATCATTTTACAGATGAGGAAACTAAGGCAAAGAGTGGTTCAAGCAACCTGTCCAAATTCACAGCTAAAAGGCTCCATTTGAACTCAGATACATCAGACTTTAGGAGGCAGCAAGGTGGCTTAGTGGATAGAACCCTGGACCTGGAGTCAGGAAGACCTGAGATCAAATCTAGCCTCAGATATTCACTAGCTGTGTGATTCTGCCTTAATTCACTAGAGAAGGAAATGACAAACCACTCCAATTTGCTAAGAAAACTCCTTGGACAGAAATATTCACATGGTCATGTAGAATTGAACATGATTGATTTCAGGCCCAAGGTTCTATCCACTGTGTGTTTTAGCTGTGCCCTAACAAAGTTAACATTTATAACTACATGAGAGAGGGACTCCAGCCTAGAGAGGGAAGGCAGGAATAAGAAGCAGGAAGACCTATATTGGAGCCTGTCTTTGATACATATTCTCTTGCCCTTGGGCAAGTCAATTAACTTCTCTGGAATTATAGACCAACTGTGGATAGTCATTGGTGGAGGGAGTTTCCACACTAGGAGCTCTCCCAAACCTATCCTATCATAAGTTCTGACCATATACTGCCACCCAACTAGATGTGTGATCCAAGGATACAGATTTGAAACTAGCTACTACTACACTCATTTACTTTGCAGCATTGTGCTACTCTGAACTGACTGCTTCCTGTAAAGTACACATATGGAAACTTACTATGATGAAAATCATTACTTTGATTTATTACTGGAGACTTTCTTCATTTCATGGTAAGAATCACTTTGCAGAGCAGATGCCTATTGCATGTGTTCACTGAGCCTATGGACTCATCTATAAATTCCAGAAGATAACTCACTCAAGCAAGAGAAGAGGGTAACTGACTGACCAGTGGGGAGAGGGGAAGCCTGCCCCAGATTGTCTTAAATGAAGAACAGAGAGAGCTTTGTGACCTAAACCTTTATAAGCCTCCAGGAACACTCTTAATGGTCTTAGTGACTTTTCTTTCAGAAGAATGGCTGGAGCAGAATGAGGGAGGCTTTAGCTGGACAAATGAGTACTCTTTCTCTGAAGAGGGAAGGAGATATCATGAGCAAGACACTCGCAGTGCTCACTAGGCAACAGAATAGAAACCGGGGATACAAGAACCTTGCCACATGGCACATAGTGCACCGAGGCATTAAATATTATGCAGACCCAGTCTGATGAGGCTTTAATACTGGATGCATCCTGGAAGCCACTGGGGGCAGTGATCAAAATCAACTTGGACAAGTGACAAGCCTGAGTCTGATATTGGTAGAGTTGTTCTGAGGTAGTTTTCGAGGTGAGGACTAGAGGTCACGAGGGAGAGATGGAAACTAAGTGACAGACTAAAGAAGGGGGAGAAAGGAAACTGTAAATGGAGAGGTAACAAGAAAAAAGGAAAAGAAAAAAGGAAAAAGAATGGAAGATAAGCTGGAGGGAGGGAGGAAGAGCTAAGACTTGGGGAGGAAAGATTTGAAGGAGAAAGAAAAGTGAAGAGATGAGACAAAGTGAGGGACAAGAGGGAGAAGCCAAAAAGGGAGGCAAGCTGAAGGGGGGGGGGGTGGAGAAGAATGGGGGGAAATGGGCTAAGAGGAAGGAGGAGAAGTGGGAAAGAAGAGGATGGGAGATTGCATTTGGGGGAAACGAGGAGGGGTGGGGAGTGAGGTTGGGAAGAGAGATAAGGAAGAGGGGAGAGGGAGGGAGAGAGGAGTGAAGAGAAGGGAGGGGAGACCGTGGGAGCGAGATTGGGGGCGGGTGGGGAACGAGGGAGAGAAGAAGAGGGAGGGAGAGAGGGAGTCGAGAGGGAAGCAAAGTGCATTGTGTCTAACTGCAGCGGCGGCGGCGGCGGCGGCGGCGCCGGAACCCAGCTTGTGGGTCGGAGCGGCGGCGGCAGCAGCGGCAGTGGCGGCTGTGGCTGCAGTCCTGGCCCGGGCCCCGGCCCCGCCGCGGACGCGAGTGGAGGAGAGGCACGAAAGGCAAGAGAGACACAAGAGGCAGGCAAGCTGGCGAGGCGAGGGATGGAGCCGCGGGCGCTCATCACGGCGCTTAGCCTGTGCCTGAGCCTCTGCTCTCTGGGGCTGCTCGTCACGGCCATCTTCACCGACCACTGGTATGAGACGGACCCCCGGCGGCACAAGGAGAGCTGCGAACGGAGCCGCGCGGGCGCCGACCCCCCGGATCAAAAGAACCGTCTCATGCCCCTGTCCCACCTGCCGCTGCGGGACTCGTCCCCACACGGCCGTAAGCTGCTCCCGGGCTGGCGCAGCCCCGCGGCCCCCGAGGCGGCGTCGGCCGGAGGAGGAGGCGCTGGCAGCCCGGGTGGTGGCGGTGGCAGCAGCGGGGGCAGCAGCCGTGGCGCCGGGCGGCCGGAGGACGAGCTGCTGCTGCTGGAGCACTGGCGGTCCCTCCTGGGGCTCGGCGTGCTGGAGTCCGAGTGTGGCCGCCCGCTCTTCGCCACCTACTCCGGCCTCTGGAGGAAGTGCTACTTCCTGGGCATCGATAGGGACATTGACAACCTGATCCTCAAAGGTGAGGTGGCTGCGCCGCGGGGGAGGGGGCTGCTCTAGGCTCCGTCTGCCCCCACCCCCACCCCTAAGGGCAGGAGGGAAGCGGGAGGTTCCTGTGGCCCTTTGGACAGTTCCCCTGAACAGCGCGCACACTCGGCGTCGGACCTCAGGATCTGGGCAGGGGCAGAGCGTGGGCAGGCGGGACGTAGCTATTGCTCGAATTCTCACCATCCCTTTCTCCCACTCTTCTCTTTCGAATTCTTTCCACCTGTCCAGCCCTTTTTCGATCCTTTCCTTCCCCTTCTGCACTCTTCGGCTTCCTTTTCCTTTTCTTCCCATTTTCTCTTTTTCTTCCTCCAAGATTTCTCATTCTGCTTTTGCCTCCCAAATACCCCTTTCTCCATGCTTTTGCCTTCTCCCCCTTTTTTTCCATCCTCCTCCTCCCTATCTGTCTTTGTGTGTGCATGTCTGTCTTGGTATACATGTGTACGCCTTGTCTGTCTACCTCTCTATTCCATTAGTGACCGTCAAAAACACCTTCCAACTCGGCTTCTTCCACAACTTGTGCTTTGCTTTAGAATGCTTTTAGAGTATAGGTTTCCTCTTGTATGAAAAGTGGTGCAAACCCCGGAGGGGACAAACCGGCATTCTCTCGGTCTGCATGCTGTATTGGTCTTTGACTGAACTGCTGCCCTCATTGCAGCCAGTGGAAGCTAATGGAAAGCAATAATACAAAAGAAGCCTTCCTCCAAAAGGAGGTTAGAGCTACCAATGTACAAGATTCAAGGAATTTGCAGCTTAGACCTAAAGTGCCGGTAATTCATTGGTTGCAGGCAAGATATAGCAGCCCATATGGCAGATACTAACACCTACTTTTCTAAGGCTTTCTGATGAATCACCAAGCCAACTGTAGTGCCTAGGCACACCAGGGTGAGCTAAAGATAGAGAATCAGCCATAACCCTTTTAAGGTAGAACTTGAGCACTTCAACTATTATTAACACCTTCCCTCTCTTGAAAACATGCTTCTCTTTTGATTTTATATCATTGATGTTTTAAATTTTGTTTTTGTTTTCAGGAAGGGGCCAATGACTTAAATAGTAGCAGTAAGCTTATCTAAAAACCTTCAAAACACTTACTTCAAAGCCTGAAACTGTTGGTGTACTTTAAAAGTTTTCACAGCAATCAGATTCCTGTAAACATTTTGTTTTGTAGTAGGTGTATGTTTTCTGTATTTTTAGAATTTCTTATTTAATATTGAAAAATTTTCTGAGCTTTTGGAAATTAAAAAAAAGTCTGTTTCTTATAGATACAACATTAGGGAAGTGCAAATACTTAGAAATCAGTTCATTTTCATATTCTAGACCCCTTCTTTAACTTATAAATATCTGAACAGATTTGTGTCCAAGTTATTGCTTGAAATGAGATTGTATAGAAAGAAGTTAATAATGTGTTGGCCTTCAGAGTAATACAAGTTGCCACATTTCTCATTTCTCAAACATGTCAACTTCCCCTTTCCCAGAGCTAACTCAGCTGGATACTGCCATCAAAATCTGCCAGTGCATGGAAAGACTCCAACTCTTTTCATGAAGGTCTGAGACAATAACCTCTTCTGGGAAGTATACCTTTTTTACCCTTCTAACTAGCATCCAGATATGATTTCATCTCATAAAGAGGCTACATAATTAATTCTGATCATAGCATAGCACATGGAAAAAGGTGGTTTGGAGTATTTGTCCACTCAGCTATAGAATATCATTGAGACAAAGCAGTTGCAAAAGCTAAGCAGTGTGGTGGGTCTTTCTTTGGAGATGACAATGCTGCATTTCCTTATACTTCTCAACTCCCTCCCTCACACTCTGCTCTAGCTGGTGCTTCTCTCTCTTTCTCTAAGTTATCGCCTCACCACTATTCAAGTATTAGCAGGGCAGAGTTCAGATCTAAATAGGGTGAATAGGAACACCCCCCAGGATCATTAAACCCTCCTCCCCTACAATAGACTTAAAAAGTATAGTGGTTAATTGAGATACAAAACCAATTGACACTTGTCAGTGTACTCTCCTGTTATATTGTCTGATACTGACTCATTTGTAGGAATGTTGTATTCACCCAGTAAGATGGAAACTCCTGAGGGAGGGAATTGTTTTCACTTTCATGTCTCCATCCTTGCTCATAGTAGGTATTTAATGAATCTTTGCTGAATTGAGTTGGATTAGCACTCTGGGATCTTAGAATTGGACAGGAACTCAGAGATCATCTAATGCAAACCCACTGCAGGAATCCCATCTACTAACATCACTGACAGATGGTCGTCCATCTTTCAGTGATGGAGAGCTCAATGGTTCTTACAAAGCAATCCATTTATACTAGCAAAACCACTCAAAGTTTTCTAGATAAAATCCATTCTATATGACTAGTTACTTTTAGATTGCTTTCAAGTCAAAATGGGGTAGGCTCTATTACATTGATGATATTCACAGAATTCTGTGTATTGCATGGGGAATAAAGAAATGGATATTATAGTCCTGGCTCTGCCCTCAACTAACCATGTTTGGTATGTTTGGTCAAATCACTTAATTTCTCCATGCCCCAGCTTCTTCATCTGTGAAGAGAGAATTATACTTGTTATTCAGTCATTTCAGTCACATCTGACTTTTCATGACCCAATTTGGGGTTTTCCTGGCAAAGATACTAGTGTTTTGCCATTTCCTTCAACAATTCATTTTATAGATAAGAAAACTGAGGTAAATACCATTACATAACTTGCCCAGGATCACGCCACTAGTAAATTTGTGAGGCAAGATTTGAACTCAAGTCTTCCTGAATCTAGGCCTGTTGCTCTATCCAGGGTGCCATCTAACCACCAAAGAATTGTATTAGACCATATCTAAGATTTTACAGGACTAACTCAATACCTTATGTAATTATGTCTTTGTGATACTAGTTTCAATGGAAGCTACTGTGGTAGAGGAAGAAGGAGCAAAAAGTGTTTATGGTGCCCACTAAGTAAAAAGGACTATGGTAGGTGCTGAAGATACAAAGAAAAAACTGTGAGAGTTCTGGGTCCTAAGAAGGTTATGTTCTGCACAGGTGGAGGTATTCAGTATATATACAAATAAATAAATTCAAGGCGATTTGAGGAGGAAGAGATCCTTAACAACTGGTCAGACCAGGAAAACCTTTTTAAAAGAGAGATAACTGAGTGTTAGGGGAAGATAACAATTCTGAGAGGCACAGACAAGGATGAACTATATCAGAGACAGAATATAAAATGGGCAGAGATAAGACATTAAATGTTGAGTTCAGAGGATAACTACTAGTCCAGTTTGGCTGGAACAAAAAAGTTCATGAAAGGGAATACAATGCATGGAATAAGATAGTTTGGAAACACATTATGGAGTGTGATAATCATCCAAAGAATTTATATTTTATTCTAGGGTAATAGGGGAAATTGGTGGAACTTAATTTTCAGGCTGAGCTTCATTTATAAAAAAGAATGAAAACTTTAGAGGAAAGAAAAAAAGATCTGGCATGATCTTCCCCAGTTCAGTTTTGTCATAAACCAACTGGGTGATCTTGGATGTCAACTGAACTCTCTGGATTTGAGTAGTCACATTTCCTAGAGAAAGAAGTTGAACTAGATAATGGATAAAAATGCATTTTAGCTTTAAAGTTTAATGAATAATAATGGTGAATTCAATGCATTTTGTTTAGGCTGAGACCTTTAGTGCTAATATGAGTTAAGGATTTTTACTTTTAATTGTTGCTAACTGATATTAATAGATGCCATGTAGCTTTCTTTCTCTTTTTCTAAAGTAAAAATAGAAAGATGTAGACCATTTCAATGGGGTCTGGAATTTTCATCTGTCATGACTTCTTCCATCCCCATCAGTTAGCAACATATTTGTAAGATACAGCATTAGATTGTTTCCTGGAACAAAAGATAAAAAGACTTGACTATTGCCATACGGATAGTATACAGTAGAGGCAGGACTGAATCAGTCTCCCTACCTCCATCACTGACCTTCTATCTACTATTCCTCATTGCCTTAATGAGTCATTTAAAAAAAAAAAGAATGACATAATGGTTAAAGAACAAGATTGCTTGTCTGGACTCAGTCTTTTGCTTTACCTTTACAACGAACATTTCTGTATAATTGACAAGTGGTATAAGATCCTGATTCCATTTTGGCATGTTAAATGTGAGTAGTGGTATGCATCTACTTCATAAAAAATGCATACAAAAAGATTTCAGAGTACCCATCTCAGCTGGGGAAATTGCTTAGATTATTGTCACTTGTTGCCTCTTTCTTCTCAGTCTTGAACTAGTCTAGTTCTAGTGGTAAAGGGATTCTGACAGGGAATAATCCTGAAAGATCTGTCCAGGAGCTGAAATTTTGCTCATATGATGAACTCAAAATGTGAATGTATCTTGGTAATTTCTTGGTGCCTTGAACTCATCCGAAAGACAAGGAATAGCAGAGCATACCAGACTGGCCTTAGAATAAATGCGGATTTCCAAGAAAATTATAGATATTGGTTCAAACATCTTGAATGTCTTGTATGTTGGAATGGATTAAAATCAAGGATATAGCCATGGCCTCAATTGTGATAATCTTCAATCCATGACAGGAAGAAGATGGGGATTAATGATGTTTCTGTTCAAGGCAAGAACTCTAGGGTCTATTTCAAAAAAGGTATGCACAAAATGAGCTAGACCTTCAGCAGATTGATCTCTGGGAAGGGTGAGTCAAAGAGACATTGAGTTAGGCAATGTCTCTAAGGAAGCTAATGAGAAGAAAATGAACATGAATACTTTTGCAAACATATCTTATATAGTATATGAGAAGAAAGCAGCAACAAATTTCTTAAAATTCTAGAGAGTTTATGGATTGCTTTTTAAGCAATGGAGTGTGATGATTCCTGGGTCCCTCTCTAGCAGCTTATCTTTTGTTTTCTATTTTCTTTAAATGTACTTATGATGTCTATAAACATAAAAAGCTGAATTTCTAAATTTAATTCTGAGACAAATGAAACATGACTTAGACAGTTACAAAAATTTTGACAATAATACAGGATGAAATCAATGACAAAAATGGAGACGATACCAATTTGACATAGATAATATGTTTACATATAAATAAAATGTTTAATATGTATATATAATGTATTAACCAAAATATTCTTAATCCATAATAGTAAAGTATTGAAAGTTCTAAACTTTTATTAGCAGAAATAAATAACAACTAGGCAATGCCATGGATTGAACACTATATTTGCACTCAGGAAGACCTAAGTTCAAATTCAGTCTCAAACACTTATTAGCTATTTGACCCTGGAGAAGTCACATAACCTGTGTCCTCAACTACAAAATGGGGATAATAATGGCACCTACCTCTCAGTGTTTTTGTGACCATCAAACAACAAAATATTTGTAAAATGCTTAGCACAGTGCTTACCACATGGTAATGTCTTAATTTAAATTAAGGTAAACTGAGGCACAAAGTTTCAACCATGTTCAATCTGTTGATAAGGCTAGAAAGGAACTGAAATTGTTCCTAAATGAGGTAAAAGATCCCAAATCAGGGAAGACAAATCGTTTTTATAGTCAAAAAGAAGGAGCATAAAAAACAAGAAAGCAATATCATAGATGGGGACAATATAGTTGGTTACAAAGCCTGGAGCATCATAAGTATGAGGAACAATATGATTGGGTAGAAGAAATTGGGAATAAGAGGCTAGCAAAAACCTCTCTTTCCATTCTGTTGCTAAGAAATGTCCTTGTTTGAGTCCATCTACAGGGAGAGTTATCAATCTAATACATTGGATAATGGACCAGACTCCCTGGTATCCACCTTCTTCCTTGAAGGATGACAGATTTCCTTAAGGCAAGAATACAACAGTGATTAGCCCAAAAACTGGACTTCTGAACTGAACATAACTTAGAGACAATGAGTGATTTACATGAAAGTTGTATTTCCAAACTTAATTCTGAGACAAATGAAACATGACTTAGGTGGTTACAGAAATGTCGGCACTGATACAGGATGAATTCAATAACAACATAGAATCAGTTATAAAAGTAGAGATAATATCAATTTGATTTTCTCAGTGAACACTTAATAAATGCTTATTTCCTTCCTTTCTAGAAATGCATAATCTTAGAGTTAGAAAGGACTTTGAGGTTATTTAGTTTGACTTTTGATTCAATGAAGAATTTCCTTCTCCAACATCTCTAACAGATGGCACATATAGTCTTCTTGTAACTAGTAATAAGGAAATTTCTATTTCACAAGACAGTCTATTTTGATTTTAGACAACTCTTGATGTCTGAAAGTTTTTTGTTATATGGAATTGATATATCATTTAAACAAACCTCTGTAGTTAAAATTTTTTTCATTCATTTTTATTTTTGCCTCCCTAAAATCTATAAGGCTTACTTATCCCAGGCTATCTCTGCCCCACATGTGCTTCCTATTATTATCTAACACACTCTGTCCCCTTTTTAGAAACCTTTATTTTCTATCCTAGTAATAGGTCCAAGATAGAAGGGCAAGGGCTAGGAAAATGGGGTTAAGTGACTTGTCCAGGATCACCCAACTAGAAAGTGCTTGAGGCCAGATTTGAACCTAAACCCTTCCTACTCCTGTCCTGGCACTTTATCCACTGAGCCCCTAGTTGCCCCATTTATGTCCCTTTTACTAGAAATTTCTTAAATGGAAACCTCAATTTTGTAAATTTTCATGACCTATGTTATACTCAAGCAGACCTTACCACCCAGTCCTTAACATCTCTCTGCCTTTGACAACTGAGACAGGAAAAAATTAGACATTTTTCCTTCTGTATAAAAACTATGGGAGCTATTAATTGCTTCCCTGGTAGGTAGATTGCCCAGTGTATGAATAATAATTGCAAGTGAAATTGTCCCAGGAGCTGTTGGGTGTCATGTCAGCCTATTAAGATACTCTGGTATGGAGGATAAAGTACTGAGACATCTTGCTTATAGAACTAGGAGGAGTCACAAAAGGTTGTCATGATCTGGATGTGCCAGTTCTGGAGGATAGCTTCCAATAGTACCATACTTCATCTTCCTCCTGTCGTAGCCTGAAGATCATGATATCTTGGACCCAGAGCCCTTCTTGGTCATATCCTTGCATGCCCTCTCTACCCCTTTCCCAACTGCCAAGGACATCTTTGATTATTTATCCTTCCCCCTCTCCTCCCATGGGAGCCTCTTGTCAGTTAAATGCATCTGCACTAAAGGCTACTCTCTTTCAGCAGGTAGATTTGCTTCTTTTGGGAAAGGCGCTAGTTTTCAAAGTGACTGCAAAAGTCTGATTTGTTTGGAATCCATTCCCTTGTCATTTCTAATTTTGGCTTTTACAGCAAAATTCCTTAGCCTGGGATGGAAATCCATGAATAGATTTCAGGGAGTCCATAAATTTGGATGGGAACAATACAGTAACTTTATTTCAATATAAGTGATTTCTTTTATAATCCTATGTGTTTTATTTTATGGATTAAAAAATAATTCTTCTGAAAAGGACTTAAGAGACTTCTCCTGATGTCTCCAAAGAGGTCCATGGCATCAGGTTAAGAACCTCTGATCTGTAAGAACATAGACTGTCTATTTTCTCTAGTTGTTACTTTGTCTAAGATTCTTGAAGCTAACTCTCTCCTAGGTCTTTCTTAAGCTTAATGACTCCAATTCCTTTGACTATTTCCCCTATGATATGGTTTCTAATTCCAACTAGTGAGAACATGGACAAATATCACATAGGATAAGAAGGTATGGATTAGTTGCAATAAGTACTGACAAGATCATTGAAGTAATATAGATGGATGGTTTCTAAAACTCTCACCATCCAAGTGGTCCTCATCTGGACTCATTTTAGCTTGTCAATGTATTTTTTTTTAATATGCCACTCCAATTGGAACACAAAAAACAAACAAACAAACCAGATATGGTTGGGCTAGGCTAGGGGGCAATAGCACTATTCTTTCTATTAATTTAATTAAAAATCTTGAAAAAGTATTTTTTTTTTTAGCAATAGTTGATGTTTTTTGTTCAGTGTCCCAGGTTACTCCATAGGAAGTAATGAGGCACTGGTTTTTTATCAACCACAGCCAGAAACTGTTTCTGGAATACTTATTCCAAATTTCCTTGTATAAATTTGTAGTTAATTCAATGGAGACTCATGATCTGACCCTGAATTGCTAGGACTTAGAGCAAAACTGGCAATTCAGTCTCCGAACACTTCTATTCTTTTGATCTGATGTTGAGATGGCCATGCCCTTAAGGGGGATTCTAACTGAAGATTGTAAAGTGGGATAGCAAGGGAGTTTGGGGAGTAAAGGTTAAGTTCTTTCAGGGAAATTGTCATATGGCCAAAGTAAATATGAGGATATCAGGAAAGGACAATTACTGATTAAGGCTTTTGCTCAGGAGAAGGGATCTTAATGATGTAGGTGAATGGTGAGGATGAACTATGAAGTATTAAAATATTAGTCTTTGTTGGGGAGCAGGCAGTCCATAGTGGAATCAGCCCTTATTTTCAATCAAATAAACATATAGACTGGTAGACAATTAGAGAGAAATTGAGTCAAGAAAAAAACAATGTAGATAATGCTTCTTTCAGATGTGTGGCAAATCAACACTGATAGCATTTTTGAATATATTACTAAGAATCAAGAGGTTAAAGAATTTTAGAAGAAGAAATTTGGAGAGGAAATTGAATCATTGAAATAGTGTTAGCATTGCTTCTTTCCAATCACATATATTTAATTTAAAATTAAAATAGTCTATCAATGTCTATATTCATGTATATAGATAACTTATTTCTCTAAACCAAAATGTGAATAATTTATCATGCCCAGTAAGTTAAAAGAAAACGAATGTTGTGGGTTTTTTTGTCCTGCTGGTGTATATGGAATATCAGAAATTAAAGCTTGAAATACTGAATAGGTAATCTATAACTTGTCTAAATTATTTGTGTTTGAATATTTTACTCAAATGCTCATCAAACTAGAGGTTTCATGACCATTTTAAAATTATGAGATAAGTGTATAAAAATAGAAATATATATAAACCTTTAAAAACTCTGTTTTTTATATATAAAGTGTGGTAGGGGAGAAAGATTTGTAAAGAGTTCACAAGATTTTCTCATCATTCTCCTAATGATTTATCTGTTTCCCCTGCTGTTTATTCTCTGTGAAATTAATAGTCTGTGCAGGACAGCCAGACTTAGTCCTGGCATATAAATAAATGTCAAAAATCATACAAGAGTCCTTGAAAGATGTAACAACAGTGGTAACTTTGTTCTATGACACGTTGATTATTACTATGAAGCGAGGCATAAAATAGGGAGACAGATGCTCACCTAAGGTGTTCACCACTGTCATGGAAACTCAGAAGGGTACCCAGATCAAAGAGGGATTTCCTATAGATAGTGAAATCCTTCAGATGTTTCTGTCTGCTGATGACATTGTGCTGCTGGCATTAAGCCCTGGAACATTGTAGAACGTCCTAAATTAGATCTATAATCACACAAATGAATTTGGCCTGATTATCATCAAAGGAAAAATCAAGTGCACTGAGAATGCTTGTCGAACAGACTCTAATATGCAATTGGATGGAAAAACCTGAAACCTCATCTTGGGGTATATACCCCTTGGATGTGCCAGGCAAGTGGACAGTGAGATGAGCCCAGAATTGAACAGGAAGAGGAGATCATTTGCCTTCAGGAAATATGACAGGACTTTTCACAAGCCTTTTCCTGAAGCAAAGGACCATCATTTAATCAATATTTTAAAAAATAGTAATGTAAAGATAGAGTTGATTACTTGGAGGATTCAGGTAAACTTTATCCTATAGACCTGTAATTCAAAAGGATGAGCCTTGATTGCTTCCTAAAACCGTCAAATAATCAACTTACTTTCACTCTTAAACATAGTTGTCACTTTCAATGATGTCTCCCATATGATAAGTTAAAAAAAAAACCTCCAAACCCAATGCATTGGCCATATTTCCCAAGACAGACCTCTTTCTATACCCATAGCTCACCAACTCTCTGTTGGGAGAGAAGCATGCTTTGCTAAAAATAATGAAATATATATATATATATGTATGTATGTATGTGTGTATGTATGTATAAAATCAACTTTCTTGCAATGATGTTGTGTAGCTATAGACCAAGAAATAGAACAGTGTCCAAAGAAATGAAGATAATGATCATGGACAGGGATTGGAGAGACCCAAGAAATGTGTGAGTAGAGGGCCATATGTGCCATGTTTGTTTTTTTTTTTAAACCCTTACCTTCCATCTTGGAGTCAATACTGTGTGTCGGCTCCAAGGCAGAAGAGCAGTAAGGGCTAGATAATGGGGGTTAAGTAACTTTCCCAGGGTCACACAGCTGGGAAGTGTCTGAGGCCAGATTTGAACCTAGGACCTCCCATCTCAATCCACTGAGCCACCCAGCTTCCCTCTTGTTCCATGTTTTTTTTTTTTTTAACAAATTCAATTTTATTTATTTTTAGTTTTGAATTCCCTTTCCCCTCCCCTCTCCTAACCATTGAAAAGGCACAAAAACAATGCTTATTACAAAATTGTAAAAATGTGCAAAACAAATTCCTGAATTAGTCATTTTCGTTTTGAAAGAAAAATAAAGAGAAGAAAAAGTCTTCTATCTGTCCTCTGAGTCCAACAGCTCTCAACTTGGAGAGCAGGCAGTATATTTCAGGAATCCTTTGTAATTTCTGGTTGTTGTGTTGTATTGATCAGAGTTATTAAGTGTTTCAATGTCAACATCTTTAAAATATTGCTCTTATCATATAAATTGTTCTCTGGTTCTCCTCACTTCGCTTTATAACAAGTCATACAAGTCTTCCCAGGTTTCACTAAAATCATCTTCATCATTTCTTACTGCAGAATAGTAAGCTATCTCATTCATTCATACTAATTTGTTGAGCCTTGCTCTATTTGGTGGGTCTCCCCTCAATTCTTTGCCACCTTGAAAAAAGTCATTATAAATATTTTCATACACATGGGTCCTTTTCCTCCTTCTTTGAACTTTTCTCATCTTTCTTTGATGTCTTTCACACATTCTAAATAAATGAGAAGCAAGGTAAATAATGTCATTAGAGAAATGTATGATCAAAAAGACACGCGCGCACACACACACACACAGACAGAGAAAGGAGAGAGAGGAAGAGAGACAGAGACAGAGACAGAGACAGAGACAGAGAGAGGAGACAGAGAGAGGAGAGAGAGGAAGAGAGAGAGAGACAGAGAGAGAGACAGAGAGAGACAGAGAGAGACAGAGACAGAGACAGAGAGAGGAGACTGAGAGAGGGAGAGAGAGAGAGAAAGAGAGAGAGAGAGAGAGAGAGAGAGAGAGAGAGAGAGAGAGAGAGAGAGAGAGAGAGAGAGACAGAGAGAGAGACAGAGACAGAGAGACAGAGAGACAGAGACAGAGAGCCAGAGAGCCAGAGAGAGGGGAGACAGAGAGAGAGACAGAGAGAGGAGACAGAGAGGAGAGAGAGGAAGAGAGAGAAAGAGAGAGAGATTGGCTATACATGTAGCAAGAGCTAAGATAACTAATAAATAGCTTCCTGTGATATCTAGGTAACATCAAGGTAATGTGGGGAAGGTTCCTGCCACACCAAGTGGATATCTTAGAGAACTGATTTCTGAGTAGATTCAGAGTTTCAAGAACTAGAGTTGCTCAGAATTGAATCATGTAGAGGTTATATTGCTCCTTGTTGGTGAGGCTCTCCACATCGATGAGACTACAGATCTGTTGGAGTATCACAGCAGTGATTTTGCAGATGACAAGGTAGGTGCTATTGCTAGCCCATTAGATGACAAAGTCAGATCCAATATATGTTGGCTAGTTAAAAAGTTGAATTAAATCTAACGAATTGAAATCTAATAGATATAAATGTAAGTTGGGCTAAAAAAAATCACCTTGACCTGGGCAAGGTAGTAGAGGTATGACCAGATAGAAAGTCATCTGAAAAAGATGTTGAGAATTTTATGAACTGCAAGTTCAATACAATTCATCACAGTAATATGCCCCCCCAAAACAAAACAAAAAACAACTTGTACGATCTTAGACTCCTTTAAGAGAACTATAATCTCTAGGACTAGGGAGGTAGCAATTGGCTTTCTATTTTCTTCCTGCATTGGGCTTTTTTTTTTTTGGATTGTGCTTGGTTCTGAGAGCCACATATCAGGAAAAATATTGATAAGCCTGCCATGTCTGGTTGAATTTATGACTTCTTCATCTGTCACCTCTGTCCCTTTCTCTCCATTCACACAGCTACTGTACCTTCATTCAGGTCCTCATTTCCTCTGGCCAGATCTAGGAATAGGATCCATACTGGTGTCCCAGTTTAGATGGGATGTAAGGAATCTGCCAAACAATTAGACTTATCTAATAACAGAGTGAGTTGTCTCTACAAATGGGTTCTCTCTCACTGGAGGTCTTCAATAAAGACTGGGTGGTTATTTGTTAGGTGTATGATAGAGGGGATTCTTATTCAAGTATGGTTTTTACTAGATAGTGTCCATAGTACATTTCTCTGAGAGTCCATGACTCAGTGAAACTCAGGCACACTTAATTTGCCTCTGTTCTACTTCTGACATTACATGAAATATCAAAAGTAGCCTCCCCCCACTGCATTGAACATCTGACAATTTGTATGGCATAGATCATGTAGATTCATATGAACTACTTCTGGTTGAGGTTGAAAACACACAATTGGATGTTCCTTGTGTATGCGAATGTTTCAATACAATATATTTATGAAGTTAACAAAGTAAGGAGTTTCTTATTTATTAAATCATCTTGGACATCAGTCCATCAATAAACATTTATTAGGTGCTTACTACATGCCAGGCACTGTGCTAAGCACTGGGCACTATGTAGGAAATAAACACAATCCAAACATTTCTTCAGTTCTTATTTTCACAGAATTGAGATTTCAAATGAGGCTTTAAACACAAAAAAATAGAAATTGCTTTAAACCATTGTGTGAACATATTCACCAGAATCACTGACATTTCATTCTTTTTTACTTTGTGGATAACATTTAGCTTCAAGGGAAAAAAGTGTTTCCTACGTCACAGATTGATTAGATACATATAGTTTTTCTTTGCTACTGATTTTGGCTTTTTCACAGCTCAGATATCTTACATTCTAAAAGACAGACTCTCTCTCTCTCTCTTTAAACCTTTATATTCCATCTTAGAATCAATACTATGTATTGGGTCTAAGGCAGAAGAGTTGTAAGGGCTGGGCAATAAGGGTTAAGTGACTTGCTCACCATCACACAGTTAGGAAGTATCTGAGACCAGATTTGAACCCAGGACCTCCCATCTCTAAGACTGGCTCTCAATCTACTGAACCACCCACCTTTTCCCCACGAGACAGATTCTTTATAACTTGGGGTACTCTTTATTGTAGTGGGAGACAAACTTCTGAGGGGCAGAAACATTTTGAACTACATTGGCTACTATTTAAATGAACTAATACAGAGAGACAGCAGAGATAGGGCATTCTTTGCATCTGGAAGACAGTAGGTAAAGTGCTAGACTTTGAGTCAGGAAGAATTGAGTTCAAATCCAGCATAGTTACTAGCTATGTGACTATGTCATTTAATCTCTCGAAGCCTCAGTTTCTATGTTCCTAAAATGTGGATAAGGGTAGAACCTACAGAGTTGTGAGGATCAGAGGAGATAACATATCTAAAGCATTCTGTAAACTTTAATGCTCTGTATAAATTCCAGCAACTGTTATTATTTATGATGATGATAATGACCTAACTGTGTGATTATGGGCAAGTCACTTAATCTCTCATCATCCCAAGACACTACCTAAGACTGTGAGGATCCAATCAGAAAATCTTAAAGCACTTAGCACAGTGCCTGGCACATAGTAAGCCTCTATAAATATTATTACTGTTCTTTACATTGCAGAAGAGTTGCTAATCTCTCTCAGAGAGAAAGGAATGAAATCATGCATACAGAGAAAATAAAAAGGCAGATCTCTATTATCGAAAGTGAAGCAGAAGACTGGCAGTGAATTTATCAAGGGAAGCCATGGGAATGTCAAGTTTGACTCATTTGGACCCAAACCTTTTTTCCCCTTCTTAATTATTTCATTAATTCAGGGAACATAATTGTTACTGGTTAGACTAGGTTTAATTTCCTATCTATTTCTCTCTCATTAACAGAAGAAAGTCACCATCACTATTCTCTAATGTTTTGCCCTTCTGATTGTAATGATTCTTATCATAATAAAGGCATTTGTATTATTAGAGAAATTGATTTTCTTCCCCAAACTGGCAACTCGTGAGTTCAGCTCTCCTTTGTTTTCACCTCATGAATTCCTGGGTTTGAAAATGATTGTGATGATTAATCTGCTTTAATGCAAGATTTAACTGAAGTTCTTGGAGCACGAGAGGCTGAGGCTGTCGAAAGCTGACAGCCTTTGTTTCCTGCTGAATAACAGGAATGTACTCACTGAACTCCATCTTCCTTGTAACCCAGCCAGATGAGCTGATTGCAGACCAAACAGTCATGTTATGGGTATACCAACAGAGAATGTATTAGTGAGTGAAAAAGAGCACAATGGTACAAACTACACTTTAGATTCAGTTATCAGGAATTACTCAGAACAGATTGGATATCTCTTTTGCAATATATTGAGAATTTCCCAGTATGCTGGGAGTTCTTTACATTTTGCCTGTAGAAAAAACTAGTTAGTTTGAATTATCCCCTTGAGATCCAAAGGGATACTATTAATATCTTCTGAGTATGAAAGGAGTATGTACTGCTCTTCCATTTCTTCCAATATCCTACCTTCTATGCCCTACTTCAGAGGGAGCCGAGGGGCCAACTTTGGGGTTAGGATGACTTGGATTCATGACTCATTTCTGATGCTTATTGATTGTGTGATCATGGAAAAGTTGCTCTCGGGAACCTTTTGAAGACTATAAGCCACTGAAGGAACTCCATGCTGGGAGTTCCTCCCATCAATAAAATTACAAGTATGTATCTCTTCTAAAGGAAAAAATGAGGAAGACAAAGAGATTCTAATAATATAATTGGGAAACTTTGCATATAGAATTTATGCCATTTAAAAATCTAATATTAGTTGGCTATGCTATAGGATAACAATATAACTACAAACTCTGGTCATGAAAATAAGAACACCTAGAGGGACAAAAGAATCAGGAAGATCAGCCCCCTCCCCCCCCCAGTTCTATTTTGTTCCTTTAAAAAAAAACTCTTATTTTCTATCTTAGTATTAGATCTAAGACAGAAGATTAGCAAGAACCAAACAGCTGGGGTTGTGACTCACTCATTATCAGACAGCTAGAGAATGTCTGAGGCTAGATTTGAACCCAGTTCCTCCTGACTCTAGATTTGGCATTCTGTCCTCTACTACCTAATGGCCCCAGCTGTACTCCCATTTTTCTTAATTTTTAAGGACTTTATATTTGTGGAAGAACATGAATGTTTGCCTCAATTACTCAATAAATAAAAATATTTCTGGATGATTAACTTTTGTGACCTTTATGAATCTAATAGCACAGTGTGTGGCACATGTTGAGTCATTTTGTTCATGGCTGACTCTTCATGACCCCATTTGGAATTTCCTTGGCAAAGATACTGGTATGGTTTGCTACTTTCTTCTCCAAGCTCATTTTCCATATGAGGAAACTGAGGCAAACAAGGTAAAGCAATTTGCCCAGGGTCACATAGTTAATAACTGTCTAAGACTGGATTTGAACTCTGGGAGATGACTCCAGACCAGGCACTATCCACTCTGCCACCTAGCTACCCCAATAAATGCTGACTAACTGAAAAGTACAAGGGAGATACTCCAAGTATGAATTCATTTCAATTTAGTGACTTCTTGGACAGTAAACTTACAGATATGACAAGCAGAACAAGAGACCGATATTGGCAAAAGTGGATAATACCAGCATATATTTTGTGAGTTGAGTACAATTTCTGATGGCCCCACAATTCTAGAAAATACTTAGTCTAAACTGTGACATGATTACAGCCTTTTGACCTCCATTAGGACATTCACTGAATGTTCTCCTCATGTTAAAACAAGAAAATTGATCAAATGTCATATCATTTTCAAAGTGTGAAAAAGCTTTCCCCATGAAGTCGTGTTCTTGCTGAAGACAAAGTGCAATAAGAACATAATTGTGAGTGCTGTGGTAATAGAGTGGCCGTGAAATGTGAAGGCGGTTTGTGCACACAGAGCCCCTGGTTCTTGGGAATTGCTTATCTCAGGTGGTTTAGCCCTCCCTTACTCCTGGCATCAGTATTCAAGGGCCTCCACTTATCTTGACTGTCAGACAAAGGGAGAAGATTTGAAAGCAGATAAACTAACATATGTTGAAAAGCTAAAGTGAAAAATTGAACCAAAGAAAGGAGAATAAAAGTGGTGAGGACTAAAGTGAATCTTCTGGGAACACATTGGCTTTTCTCCTCTAGGGGAAAAAAATGGGGAAAAAAAAGGTAACCATGCAAACAAACAGAAAAAAAATCCTTTAACTATTTATCAGTAGCTATTATGGTGATGTGAGTTTTGATAGTGTTCTTGACATTGTAGAAAAACAGATACAAAAATTCCAGCAGAGATGCCAGTTCAAGGAGGGTTTAAGTCAGATATTTCTTTTTTCTCCCCTCTTGAGAGCTAACTCCCTCTGAAAGAAAACTCAAGTGGTAAGGAGAATGATAAGAAAAAAGGATGTACTTTTATGGTTTTTCAGAAAAAGGGAGGTTGTTTTTTTTTTTTAATGGGGCAGAGAGTCTTGATATGAGATTGGAGAAACTTTCTAAATGGTGAGGAAATAGGAAATGAAAATAGAAGAAAGAACAGGAGTGGTAACAGATTGTACTAGGAGAAGAGAATGGTTAAAGGAATGAAATTAGGGACTATTGATCCCAAAGTGAAGTCATGGTAGCAGAATTTAATAGAATAAACATAAGTGAGTCACTGGCAAAAATTAACTGGTCTATAGGGAAGTCTGGGAAAGGATTAAAATTAAGTAATCTTGGGTAGTTTTTTGGTTTTAAGATGGAAGGCAATTAAAAAAAAAACCCAGATGATATATTTATGGTCTGACACTACATGGTTGCTAGCCAGGATTAGATAGGAGTTAGAATCAGAGAAACTGAGTCTAAATCCTGCATGTGCTACAACTATCTGTGTGGCTTTTAGCAGGTCATTTGAATTCTCTTCTTCATCTGGAAAATGAGAGGGTGTGGAGAGAGGGCAGCTATGTAGCACAGTAGATAGAACACTGGGGCTTAGAGTCAGGAAGACTTGAGTTCAAATCCAGCCTCAGACACTTATTAGACACATATAGCCCAATACTGAGGTCCTTCTCCTAATCGCTTTCCTTTGGGAGCTTTCCAGTTCTTACGGTCCTTCTTTCTGAAAATATGGCACCCAGTGCTAGGTGTAATGCTCCAGTTGTTGACTGATGAAGGCAGAGTAAGACAGTCCTTTTCCTAATTTTGGACACTCCTCTTTTAAGGAAGCCCAAGATAACATTAGCTTCTTTTTGCCTTCTGTATATTACTGTAGACACAAAACCCTCAGATTTTTTTTCAGACAAACTGTTATTTGTTTTTCCCATCTTGTGCTTGCAGTCTTTTTTATTTTTAAACCAAATGTAATACTTTATATTTATTCCTATTACATTTCATCTTATTAGATTTGACCCAGTGGTCTAGACTCAAGATATATTTGGATCTCAATCTCTATGTAACATATTAGCTACCTTTTCAAGCATGTGCCTCACTCTCAGTTTATATATTTATTATATTATAGATGTTTATTAATTTACTAAATTAATACATGTTTATTATTTTATTTACTAATTTATTAATTTACTTTGTCATGAAATCTCTGAGTTGGAAGGACCTCACTATGTGATATACCATGTATTATAATAGGAATCGGTATCATCTATCTTCATTCCTGGCTTTGGGTCAAGATGACATAGCGGACTGATAAATTGGACAATTAATCAGGATAGTAGTTCATTAAGGTTCCAGAATCACAGGATTTTAGATTTGGAAGCTGTTACTAGGGCATCATTTAATTCACCATAGATAGATGGGCAGACAAATGGATAGATAAAGATTTGGATTGGGTGTCAGTGGTCATTCATATAGTAGAACCTGTACTATTAAGAAATCTCCCAAAAAGATTTTTGAGAAGTGGTCATCCATTGGTCATCTTTGTTGAAAGATCTCTGGTATCAGGGAAGTGAGGTGGCTTGGTGGACAGAGTACCAGGCATGGAGATAGGAGGTTCTGGGTTCAAATCTAACCTCAGAAATTTCCTAGCCATGTGGCCTGGGAAAGTCACTTACCCTATTTGCCTATCCCTTGACCTTCTATTTTAGATCTATTACTAGGACAGAAAGTAAGACTTTAAAAAAATGGTCTTTAGTAGCCCATTCCACTTTTAAATGACTATTTGTTAGGAAGTTTTTCCTTCCATCCTCCTAGAATGTATATATATTTTTAAAACTTAAATTCATGCTCTTAGCTCTACCCTTGGGGTCAAACAGAACTCATTTTCTCCTACTTCCACATGACAGTCTTTCAAACAGTTGAAGACAATTATCATGTCTCTTGTAGGGAAATTTTTCTTCTTCCTTTTTTTTTTGGTTCGATGAAATATCTCCAGTTACTTTAACTAATGTATTTATGACGTTTCAAGTCCTCTTACCAATTTGATGTCTTTGTTTTATATGCTTTTAAGTTTCTCAAAGTCCATCATAAATATAGAATGTAGTTACAATATTGAAGAAAACACGTCTAACTAGGCATAGTACAATTGTATTATCATTTTTTGTTTCCTGAATAGCATACCCTTATGAAGGTAGGATAAGATGATATTTATTTTTTATGGCTATTATGTCACACTACAATTTTTTGATTTTATTAATCACTAAACTCTCAAAGTTTTTTAACATAAACTTTTATCTAGCTTTGCCTACTGCATTCCATACTTTCTGTAGTTGATTTTTTGAGCCCAAGTGTAGGATTTTATATTTATTTCTATTCTGTTGTTGTTTAGTTGTTTTAGAAATGTCAGGCTCTTTGTGATGCCAACTGGAATTTCCTTGGCAAAGATACTGGAATGGTTTGTCACTTCCTTCTCCAGCTCATTTTTCAGATGAGGAAATTGAGACAAACAGGGAAAAGTGACTTGCTCAGGGTCACACAGCTAGAACATGTCTGAACCTGGATTTGTACTTAGATCTTCCTGATTATAGTCCTGACATTCTATCCACTGTAGCACAGTGGATAGAATGTTTCTATTCTATTTTTATTTAATTTCAGCTTGTTCAATTTGTTCTCTTGCACTAGTTTGTTGAGAGCTTTTGGATCTGATTCTGACACCCAACATATCAGCCACCCCTTTGAACTCTGTGTCATCTTCACATTCAATGAGCAAACTATCTATATCTTCATCCAAGTCAATGATAAGTAGACTGTAAGCTCAGGACCAAGGACACATGCCTGAGGCACTTGCAGGGTCAATTCTCTAATTAGCTTGGAATCTACCTGATTATGTTATAATCTAGTCCACTTCTCTTTAGATTGTCTATGGGGATATCACAAAAGAATCTGTCAAATGCTTCCCTGAAACTCAGTTACACTTCATCTACAACATTTCCCTGATCTATCAGATTAATTACCCTGACAAAAAAGGAAATGAGATTAGTCTGGCATGACTTAAAGGATCTATGCTGGCATTCAATAGTCACCACTTTCCTTTGCAAATGTTCACAAATCACCCCATTAATAATTGTTGTTGTTAAGTAATTTCAGTCATGTCTGTCTCTTTGTGACCCCATTTGGGGTTTTCTTGACACCATTAATAATATGATCTGTACTTTTGATGAGTACCAAACTTGAACTCAGTAGCTTACTACTATTTCAAGCATATCTCCTCTTCCTTGTTTATTTGATTTTGGAAGAAAATTAGAATAATCTTTATCAGTCTCCAGTCTTACAGCATATCTTTCATTCTCCATAATTATTAAAAAATGATAGAATTATAGATGTAGCCCTAGAAGAGACCTTAGAGGTCTTAGACCTAGAAAATCCCCCTCAATATATAGATATGGAATCTGAGACCCAATGAGGTTGTGACTTGCCCAAGGTCACAAAAGTCATAAGTGACAGATTAGATTTGAGTCCAGATTCTATGACTTCAAAATCAGAATTGTTTCCTATGTATACCATCACCTCCATCACTGATAGTGACTTAATAATTTTATGAATAGTTCTTTCAGTACTTGAGATTGTAATTCATCAGGACCTGGTGACTTGAACCCCTTGAGAGAAGTTAAAAGTTGTTTGTCACCATCTTAGCATTCTCTGTTGGGTTGCAATTTCCTGTTGACTGTTTTATCCTACTCATTCTGAAATTTTTTCTTGATAAAGAAAGCAGAAGCAAAAGAAGAGGGACAGAGCCTGCTGTTAAGGGTAAATTTTAGGGTTGAAACTGAATATAATTTTAGTGGTTGCCAGGGATTTAAATTCTAAATCCCAATGAAATACTCAAGTCAGAATGGAATTTTATGGTGATTTGTTTACAATAGAAGGAAGAAATTTAGAATGAGGGTGAAAGAGAAAAAGGGAAGAACTGCTCCAGCCTGTCCTGAGCCAGGGGGAGTTCAGAGGCCTCAGCCAAGGGGCCTTCCCAGAAGATTAAATCTAGCTCAACTTCTAGCCAAGAGGCCTCCTCCAAGATTAGGGGCCTACTTGGAGGCTGGTGCCTTCAGAAAAGTCAAGGGAAAGGAAGTCAGCTTTAACATTCACCACATGGTCACCTAAGGGAAGCAGTCTCAGGACCCACGCTCCACCAACTCAAGTTCCACCACCAAAGACCACAAAAGCACAAAAGTACCTCTCACAGGAAGTGATGGGAAATATAAAGACTAAGCAGGGTGAAGTAAATCTAAAATTCACACTGCCTTCTGTTTATCATCTGTGGTCATTGACCAGTCTAACCAAGAAGCAGTCCTTCCCTCATTTTATCTTAATTTTGATTGATTTAGTAAATGTTCATTGATAACTAACTATATACAAGGCCCTATGCCCAGGCACCTTTGAAGAGACAAAAAAGAATGATATAGGTTCTCTCCTCCTGGAGTTTACTTTAGAAGAGAAAACAGTCAACTCTAATACAAACACTAGGCAGTATAGTGGAGAGTGTACCCAGCCTGGAGCCAGAATAACTCATCTTCCTGAGTTCTAATCTGGCCTCAGAAACCTACTAGCTGTGTGACCCTGGGCAAATCGCTTAACCCTGTTGGCCTCAGTTATCTCATCTGTAAAATGAGCTGGAGAGGTATATGGCAAACCACTCCAGTATCTTTGCCAAGAAAATCCCAAATAGAGTCACAAAGAGCCTGACATGACTGAAAAACAACTGATCAATAACAACAACATAAGTGCCCTTACTGCAGCAAATCAATCCTTTATATCTTCCTAATTGACTCATTAGCCCACCCACAACAGTGGCTTTTCCAAACCTCTTCATCCTTCCTCAAACATTCTCTGTCCACCTTCCAGTGGGAATATTTTACTGAAAAAATTAAGGCCATTCACTGAGGGCTTCATCTTCGACCTACTTCCTCAGTTTCACTTCTCCCAGATGCCTTCTGCCCTTTTCTCCACCTTTCCCCAACCCATGTCATGAAGCAGCTCTTCTCCTTGCTAAAGCAAATCACTCTTTATGCATGAGTAATTTCATTCTCCTTCCTTCTATATGCTCAGGTAATTCTTCTTCTACCTATCCTATCTTCTCCAGCAGATTGCCCCCTCTATCATTCCCATTTACTTATCTTCAGTTTCTGTCTACCAACTGCTTTTCTACTACCTATAAACACACCCATCCTTTCTCCATCCTCAAAAGCCTCTCACTTATCCATCTATCCCCACTAGCAAAAATTCTGTATCTCTTCTCCCTTTTGTGGCTAAAATCCTTGAGAATTGGATTAAACTTCATTGAGGAGACTATCTATAATAAGTGCCTCTACTTCCTTTCCTCTCATTCTATTTTTTTTAATCCTTACCTTCTGTCTTAGAATCAATACTGTGCATTGGTTCCAAGGCAGAAGGGCAGTAAGATTAGGCAATGGGAGTTAAGTGACTTGCCCAGGATCACACAGCTAGGAAGTGTCTGAGGTCAGATTTGAACTTAGGACCTCCTGTCTCTAGGCCTGGCTCTCAATTCACTGTGCTACCCAGCTGCCCCCTAATAATGGTATTTTATTTTATTTTAATTTTTTAAATAAATAAACCCTTACCTTCCATCTTGGAATCAATACTAAACCAATATACAGCATTGATTCCAAGATGGAAGGTAAGGGTTTATTTACTTAAAAAATTAAAAGGCAGAAGAGTGGTAAGGGATAGGCAATGGGGTTCTAGTGACTTGCCCAGGGTCACACAGCTGGGAAGTTACTGAGTTCAGATTTGAACCCAGGACCTCAAGTCTCTAGGCCTGACTCTCAATCCACTGAACTACCCAGCTGCCCCTTAATAATGATATTTTAGGTAAATTCAGACTTCTGAGTTATACTATGGGCTTCTTGAGAACTAGGATTATCTTTTGCCTTCCTCTGTATCCCCAGGATCTAGTGTAATGCCTGGCACATAGTAGGTGGAAATGTTAATTTATCGATTGATTAATAAACATTTTTTGTTTGACAGACATACTAATAAAAACCTCTTTCTTTTCTTTTTTTTTAATTTTTGACCCAGTAATTCTCAAAATGTAGAGCTCTGCTGTTATCCTTTATTTCTCCAAAGGGTAATAGGATTTTTACATTTTGTATAATTTTATCATTTGGCATGTGTGCCTTTAGGGCTCAGTGAGAAGTTACAATTTTTATAAATTTAATTAATAAAACACTTGACAGATTTCATAGTTACTGTACTGTGGGTAGTTGGTGAAATATTCATCAGAAGAGTGAGTAAGCAAGCATAAGTGACAGCCACATAGTTTGGGTGACAGCCCCAGGAATAGAATATAGAGTTCCAGTTTCTAATTCTTATTGATGAAATATTGCATTTTCTCTTTGCATGCTCTTTGGAATGTGTGTGTGTGCGTGTGCACGTGTGTGTAATAGGAATAGATTAAATGTCCCAACCTCTTCTCCTTGTCTTCTATATTAAAGAAGAGGTATAGTTACCCTTTTCTAAGGCTAATCCCTCTACCTATATTCTTCCATTCAACTTAACTGAGTTCTGTTAATCCAATCTGATCAATATTTATTAGGCAGCAGAAGGGGAAATTCCAAGCTCTCTGCTAAGGGCTGGGGAGACAACAAATAAAAAGAAAGGACCTCAGGACTTGACCTCAATGAGCTTACAGTCTAAAGAGGGACACACAAAAGGAGGTAGGAATTGTGGTTGGGGAGTGGGTGGGAAGGGATACCAGGGAGGTGCCATCTTGTTCCATGCTCTTGAAACCAGGCAGGGCAGCAGATATAAAATATAGTGCTCTGAGAGTCCAGATTCTGCTCTTTATAAAGGAAGACATTGGGAGGAGTTTGGTACTCCACACTCCAACTCTCCAGAGGAAAGAGGAGGCTGAGAGGCAGACAATGATTCAAAGCTTGCATTAGTAGCATGGTGGTGAGTTTAGAGGTGATGGCTTTATCTTGGGAGGGGCATCTTATTTCCAGAAGCTGGAACCCAGCAGGGCAACAGATACACAGTGGAGAAAGGGTAACTGAAAGGGATTCTTCCTATACGGTTCCTCATTCTATAGACATTTCATCATTTGTCCTTTGGGACTTTGCTTCATTAATCCCACCCCTATGCATTTGCATCATCTTCTTCTTTACCAGCTCCTTTTGCTTTGTCTATAAACATTAAAGAATAAAAAAGCAAAACAAAAACAACCAATATAAACTATACTAAATGGCAGCTTGGTGGCTGAGTGCATAGAGAGCCAGGCCTGGATATGAGAAGTCCTGGGTTCAAATTTGAGCTCAGATACTTCTTAGCTGTGTGACCTTGGGCAAGTCACTTAATCCCAGTTGCTTAGTGCTTATAGATCTTCTGCCTTGAAACCAATACTTAATCTCTTCTAAGATGGAAGGAAGGGGTTTGACAAAAACCTATATTCAGATTTACCTTTTACTTAAAAAAAAATTAAAAGCCAAGTCAAAAGATCTTCCCTTCACTTAAGGAGCTACTAGTTTTTCAAACTTTACTTACTGATTCTACTTCCATAGTAACTACTCAGTTCTCAGTACCTTGCAATGGGGTTTCCATCTCAACCACTCCCCTGCAGCTGCTGCCTTGAAGATCATTATTGCAGCTCATAGATTGTGTTTATGAAGAAGGCTGGTTGGGCTAAGATTCTTGGGATGTCAGTAACTGGGTGAGGTCACCATAGGTCCACATATGGTCTTCAGCTTACCCAGAAATTATAAGGTTATAGGAAATTCATTCATGCATTCATCAAAATAGCTTTTAAGTCCTTCTCTGTACCGAGGAGGTGCACAGATTATATGAGTCATTTTCCTTGCATTTGTGGAGCACAGAATCTTGTAAGGACTTAAAGAAGATTCATGCTAAGTAAATGCTCAGCTAACACTGATAAACTAGAACAGGGATTTATCCTAAACTCAGCTGGGAGGGACAATCCAGATTCTCAACATCCTTCCCCAAATCCCCTTATTTTACAGATAAGGAAAGAGATGCCCAGAGTTCAATGCTGAGTCCAAGGTCACACAGGCAGTAAGTGGCATGGTATCTATCAGTCAAGCTGCCTGATAATGGTGTTGACTAGTGAAATAATTTTCCCAGTAGCACAATCCCCTTCAATAAACAAATTAATACCTGGCTGCCTGATAGGATAGGATGAGAGTAAATGAGATGTGCCTCTCATTCCCTAAAACTACTGCAACCTGGTTTATCCATTTGTGCTATAAAGATTTACCTGCCAGGCTGGATGGTTACTCGTATTGACTGCTCAGATCTCCCTTTCTCTGGGCAGTTTTGGATAAACACCAACACGTAAGTTGCTGGTCAACTCCCTCTTTTAAATATTCCTGATCAGTGTTATTACAGCACTCCCCTGTCAGACAATAAGACTCCCCACATACAGCATCTTATGTTATTGTTGCTGTTGCTTGCATTTTTGTCCATGTGAGTGGTATTTCTTCTCTAGTGTATATCCATTTTGCTGATAAGAAACTGAGGCAAATAGGGATTAAGTGACCTTCCCAGTCAGATACTGTATGAGTTCAAATCCTATTTGCTATCCCATCTAACTGTCCAAAATAGGAGTTAAGTGACTTGCCCAGGGTCACACAGCTTATGTTAGTTACATTTTAAATAGACGTATTCCCTTTTAGGAGTGTACCCAAGACCCTTTCTTAATTCAGGAAGTTTGCTGGTCTCATTAGCAAGATATATAACAATTTCTCTTAATATATTATATTTCTTATAATATGTAACATATTCTATTTTATATATGCTTATTATCTTTTGGTTTTAGATAGTGATACTCTTGATCTTATCCCCTAATTCTGGAAGGATACCTCATTTGGAACCAGTATCTTAAGAAGTAGGAGGAAAAAAGAACTATAAGTAGGGCAAGATGAATGGAGTATAGTATCAGCTTACTGACACCCAATGGGATATACTTTTTTTTAACCTCTATCTCCTGCCTTAGAAGAGTGGCAAGGGCTAGGAAATTGGGTTTAAGAGATTTGCCCAGGGTCACATAGCTAGGAAGTGTCTGAGGTCAGATTTGAACCCAGCACCCTCCCAATGTCCAGACGTGGCTCTCAATCCACTGTGCCAACTCATTGCTACTGGGAGATGTATGTTACCTTAGGAGGGGCCAGACTTGCACCAATTAGCTGCTCTTCAACTTGTAGTTTTGGCCAGTTACCTCCAGCACAAAGAGTTCAATAGCCAGTAAGTGTCAGAAGTAGGATGTAAACTCAGGTCTTCCTGACTCCAGCACTTAGTACAGTGCTTGGCATAGAGTAGGAAGTTAATAAATGCTTGTTGACTGACTGACTGAGACTGGCTTGCTTTAAGCTATTCTATACATATATATATGTAATATATTTACATATGTGTAAAATACAGTGCCTCCCAATATATTTGGATAGGGTCTGAAGGCGTGATTTCACTATGAGAAAGAATTTCTTTGTGAGGAAATGCCTTCTACAAGGAGGGGTTGGCTCCTTCTCTGCAATTTAGAGTTGTAGACTTGCCTAGGGGTGGCAAGAAGTTAAATGACTTTTCCAGGATCACACAGTGAATATGTGATCAAGGCAAGAGACTAGAACAGAAGTCTTTTAACTTCCAAGCTGAGCTCTCCAGCCATTATAGCATACTCCTTCTCTAAATATCAAAAGAGATGGAAAATCAGCCCAAGTCTGAGTATTAAGAGAATATAATCAATGTATTTCACTATGTACTACCAAATTTCCCAGGCAGTGAGGTTGCATAATTAATATAGTACTCGATTTGTGGACAGGAACACTTGAGTTTGAATGAATCTTGGCTCAGATGCTTCCTATTGGTGTGACCCTGGGCAAATTATTTATTATCTCAGTTTCCTTATCTATAAAATGGGGATAATTATAGCACCTCCCTCACTGGTTTGTTGTGAAGATCAAATGGCATGATCCATGTATGGTATGTTACACACTTTAAGTGCTACATAAATATTATTTATTATCACCAGCAATAAAAAGAGTGATAAGACTAGATGAATTATCCTTTGAATCACTGGCATACAAGCATTCTGATAATGCTGTTCAGTCATTTCAGTCACGTCTGATTCTATGATCTCATTTGCAGTTTTCTTGGCAAAGAAACCGAAGTGGTCTGCCCCTTCCTTCTCCATCTCATATTACAGGTGAGGAAACCGAGTCAAACAGTATTAAATGACTTGCCCAAGGTCACGTAGTTAGCAAGATCTTCCTGATCTGGTACTTTATTTACCTAGCTGCCTCAGTAATATACTTATTTGATAATATATTTAATACAATTCGGTGTCAGAGGAAAGCATCCAGGAAAAGATGTGTTGAGGGAGCAGGTAAAAGTTATGATTTACTTTGTAGTATTTTTGTTTAAAAACTCTTGCTTTTTGTCTGATTAACAACTCTAAGACAGAAGGGCAAAGCCTAGGCAGACAGGGCTAAGTGACTTGCCCAGAGTCACACAGCTAGGAAGTGTCTGAAGCCAAATTTAAACCTAGATCCTCCTGACTCCAGGTTTGGTGCTCTATCTACTGTGCCACCTAATTTCCCTACCTCAGAGCATTTTAAAGATATAAATCCTATAGAAATTTGGATGCCCCCCAATCCCCACCTACCATATATTTGCCATTTTAAAGATGGTTTTACCTTCTGGTTAAGTTGGAAGACAATGTTGCAAGCCCATATACCCATATCCAATCTAGTTTACTCTTCTAAGGAATCTATGGTAAAATTATGCCTAGCTACAAAGAATTTGTTGTTGTTTTTTCTGTAAGGTAGAAAGACACTGATAAAAGGCACTAACCTATTAAAGAATTCTATTCGTCTAGACGAAGAAGCCTCAGTAGAATATGAAGGGTTGAACTAGACATCCGGTAAAGTGCCTTCCAGATCGAAAACATGTCAACTCTGAGTACAGACATTCAATCAGAAGTAAAGCCAGCACACCAAGGGTTCATCCAATGCTATCCCTTTCTTGACAGTTATCTTCTCAGTTGCCTAAGACCACTTTGTTCAAAGGAACTCAGGCTCTTCACAAGACTCCAAGAATGACTAAATTCCAATAAAAGCAATGTGAAACTTGGCATTTTTTCCCTCTTACTTATATCATCATTGTATGGTACCATTACTGGATTCTGAACAATTGTGGGTTTTAAATTCTAAAAAAAAAACAACAACAACAACCCAGTATCATTGTGCTTATAAATAATCATAAATAGAGGGTAAATTTCCTTCAGGAAAATTGGGAATCATGGAGTCACAGAACTTCAGAATTAAAAGGGAATCTCGATGTTCATCTAATCCAACCCGTACCTGAATAAGAACTCTCTCTTAAAACATCTTTGACAAATGGTCATCCAGGTTTTGCTTGAAGATCTCAACTGTATCCTGAAGCAGGTTATTACACTTTTCAATAATTCTTATATTTCTTAGGCAATTTTTCTTAAGTCAAGACTAAATTTACCTCTGTATGATTTGTAATAATTGTTTCTAATTCTGCTCTCACAGACCAAGAAGAAAAGGTCTAATCCCTCTTCAAAGTTTTCGAGGTTCTTGCTTCTACATTTTTATAACCCTTACCTTCTAGAAGCCTTAGAATAAATACTATGTATTAGTTCCCAGTCAGGAGAGCAGTAAGAGCTAGGCAATGGATGTGTGTGTGTGTGGGGTTAGGTGACTCTCCCAGGGTCGCATAGTTAGGAAGTGTCTGAGGTCAGATTTGAACCCAAGCCCTGGCTCTCAATCCACCTACTTGAGCTACCTAGCTATTTCCTCCTTTTTTTCTTTATACCAAACATTCTTGGTTGGAATGGTGGTAACTGATATAGCTATCAGTCAAGAGAACAGAATTCAATGTAATTTTCCTCCCTAAGTCACATCATTGTTTATACAGATATGAACAGAAATGGATTTGGGAAAGTATTTCCAGAGTTTTATTTACTCAGTGTAGAATTGGTAGCATTTTATGGTAAACACTGACCTATATGTGGCTCATCTTTATGTGGGGTTCATTGAACTTTTTCAGATTCAGGGGGTAGCTAGATGCTAGATAAAATCCTGGGTCTGGAGTTAGGAAGACTCCTTTTCTGAGTTAAAAATCTGACCTCAAGACATTTACTAGCTATGTGATCCTGGGCAAGTCACTTAATCCTACTTACCTCAGTTTCCTTGTCTGTAAAATGAACTGGAAAACAAAATGGCAAACCATTCCAATATCTTTGCCAAGAAAACCCTAAAATGAGGTTGTGAAGAGTTGGACATGACTGACAAACGACCAAACAATAACAACACAAGCTGATGAGAAGGTAGGAGCCTGAGTTTGTAGATGGGTTGCTTGATCTGCCACATATAGGTCAGTGTTTACCATAAAATACTACCAATTCTACACTGAGTAAATAATACTCTGGAAGGTCCACAGGTCCATATCAGATTGACTCTTGCCTATATCTATACATAGAGTTTATTTTTCTATCACTCAGCTCTATCACTTGGTTGTATTTGCATATTCTCACATTCTTTTGGTATTTTTTCATATTTTCATGCCTTTTCTCCCCATCAAGTTAGGGGAAGAGTCTTACCCTTCTTTGTATCTTCAGAACCAAGGATAGTTCCATATATGAAGTAGGTGATCAAGGAATGTTTGTTGGTTGGCCGAGTTCTGCCCACATATTCCTTTTTTACAATTTCTAGTCCCTAAAATAAAAAGGCTAGATTGCTTTTAGTCAATTGCAAAGTTATTTTAATGACCTTAAGTTTTTTCCTGAAACAAAATATTCATATTTTAATAAAGTGTAGCAAATGAAATTGCCTACTTTCTTCTAGGGGGAAAGCAGAATAGATAAGAAAGAATTAATTATTCTGAGAAATACAAGAATAGTCTCCATGGCAATAAAGAGCCAGGATTTGGTTCCAGACTTGTCCCTGGGGAGTTTAATGGCTATTAGGAAATGAGATAGAGCTTTGAACCATTTAGTAAAATGCCTGGTACATAGTAGGGGCTAAATAAATACTTTCCCCCTTTTCTACTACCCTACTTTCATATCAGTGAAGTAAAGCATTACAAAGAACTTTGTAAACTTTCAAGCACAATGGAACTGTCAGTTAATTTATAATTATAACTGCCAAAAACTGATAGTTGGGGAGAGTGGGATCCTGTTTTCTCTGGCTCATCAGAGTCACTATCTAGGTGGATGAAAGCTTTTCTAATATTCTGAAATGCTAATTTATTTTAGGATCAATTCACAGTCCTTGGGGATAACATAAAGAATGCCAAGAGAATATCAGCTTAATTAACAGAGCAAAATGTAAATATGCAATAAAGTCAGTTTTCCCTAGGAGTAGTAAAAGTTCAGAACAACCGTAGTCTGAGGGCATTTTCCCACTATGTTTAAGTGATGCATCATCTTGTTTTTCTTTGCTTTTTCAAGTGTGGCATGCTTTCTTATTACTTATTCCCTTTTTAGTACACAAGTTTCCTGAGGTTATCAATGAAGAAGTAAATACTTTAGATATGGTTGGAGGAAATCTGTTCAGCAGGGATAATACTTGTTTTTAGTTTGATGGATTCTGTTCTGTGGTTTGACAATCTTTTTCTTTTTAGGTGAGTTAAAAGAGTATTTGATGATGGGTCCTCTCTGCCTTTATAGGAACAGACATCAGAGTTCACAAAATCTCAAGCCTGACAGAAAATATCTGATATGCCATTGTTGGAAGACTCCAGTTATCTAGATATTGGCTAGAGAACTTTCTTTCTGCCTCAAAGAGAAAAGCTAATCATTTCTTGACTTTCCTTAATAATAATTTTATCCTTCAAAAAGTAGAAGGGTTAACACAAGGGAATAATATTTTGTCTGTTTCTTACCATCAGGGAATGAATGAGTAAATGAACAAAGAGCATCTCTTGAGCATTTATTGCATGCATATACTGTAATAAGAGGTGAGATACCAATAGAAAAGTAAGATAGTTCCTGGCCTCAAGGAATTTATATTCTCTTTCTTTTCCCTTCTAAATTCTTGCTTTCTGTTGTAAAACTCTAAGACAGAAGGGAAAGGGCTAGGAAAATAGGATTAATGGACTTGTCCAGGGTCATACAACTAGGAAGTGTCTGTGGCCAGATCTAAAATCAGATCTTCCTGATTCCAGGCCAGATGCTCTATCTACTGTGACACCTACTTGCCCTGAGACTCACATTCTAAAGGGGAAGATAACCTACATAGAAGATTTTAGAGAAAATATTTTATGGTTTTTAGGGTGCAGTGGAAAAGCCAATGGTAATTTATCATTGGGACAGATAGATTGGAACAGTGGAATCAGGAAGACCTGAGTTCAAATTTGGCCTTATTTAGATTTATGACCTTTGGCAAGTCAATTAACCCCATTTGCCTCAGTTTCTTCATTTGTAAAATGAATGGGAGAAGGAAATGGCAAACTACTCCAGGATCTTTGCCAAGCAAACCCCAAATGGGGTCACAAAGAGTTGAGCATAACTGGAAATGACTATATATTATAATACATTATCCTTAATGTCATTTCCACTGATAAAATTGAATTCATTCCTCATATTGAACCATTTCATTTCCTTGCTATTTTGTGGCAAGGCTCTGGTGGCAAGAACTTTCTTAACTGGGTCTTCAGTAGCTGTGGCTTCAGAACCCACAGATGTGATTGCTAGGTCATATCAGCATGGAGATTGCTTCCCAGGATGATGGCTATGAGGACTTATCTGGAAGCAGGAACAATAGTCACCTGAAGCCATAATTCCCAGGGTTTTTTGGTCTACCTGCTCATTGTTGTCAGTTGAGTAGCAGTTAGTGGTGAGTGTGGTAAAGAACATGGGTCCCTTTTCCATAGTGATTTCTCCCCTTAGTGGTGGTGACAGGGCCTGGGTTGGAAACAGATCTGGTGGTTTGGAAAACACTGGGATTTATTAGGCTCTTTGGATCAGAATTTTAAAGTGTCTCCAACATGATCTCATTAGAGGTGGTGATCAGGATGATGGTGGCTTGCCTTATCAGGCACAAGGTGTCTCCTTTCTCTTCTTCAAGGTGCCTTACTGCTTTAGATAGATTATCTTGTTTGCCCTTGATGAGGATGTCTGGCCCTTTTCTACAGCCATTATCTCCTCAAATTATATCTGCAAGAATTAGGCTGAAAGAAGATCAGGACTAGAACTCTGTCTGGCATTGATATTCTCAAGGTTCTTGGTTTCAGAGACCAGAGATGTCTCTCTTCAGATCTCAGGAAGATGGCAGTTAAGGTGATAGTGGTGGTTTAATTCTCTTGCCATAAACTGTTTGCTGTCTCCCCACAACCCCACAGGGTCATTACTGCTACTGGGAAGGGGGGTGGTTGATAGATAATGATAGGAAATTTGGAGCAAACTTTGGTTATAGACATCAGAAAAGGCAGGCATGGTCTGGCATGCATCTTGGAATTTTGGAGAGCAAATTAAATAGGTTCAGAGGAAATGTGTAGATATCATGTTCCCCTTCTCTTCTCTAGGCTAAGTAGTCAAATTCCTTTGACAGATACTCATCTGGTATGATTTCAGGGTCAATTATATTCTAGTTGACCTCTTATAGGCAAACATTCCATTTCTTAATATAGTTCCTGAAATCTGGCCTCGGACACTTCCCAGCTGTGTGACCCTGGGCAAGTCACTTGACCCCCATTGCCTAGCCCTTACCACTCTTACCACTGTAGCCAATACACAGTATTGACTCCAAGAGAGAAGGTAAGGGTTTAAAATATATATATATATATATGTGTGTGTGTGTGTGTGTGTGTGTGTATAGTTCCTGAAATGAGGCACCTACAACTAAGCAATAACAACTACCCATGAGACACTATGCCTCTATTAATGCAGGCTAGGAAAAAATGATGATGATTTTATTTATTTTTTAATCTATTTAATTAAAAATGATTATAGCTGTCATGTCATGTTGTTGCCTTATAATAAACATCCACTGAATCATTTTCTAGCCTTGACTTTCCATTGAATTTTAAATCCGAGAGTAGGATGTTATGTTTTTAATATGTTAAATTTAATCCTTAAATTTTTTTCAAGGATTGTGACACCCAAAGAATTTATTATCTGGTGTCCATGCTGCTGGTGATGAACTTCTCTGTACTGAGATCAGCTTGCAATTTAGATAGCCATCAATTTGCCATTGAGACCATAAGGGAAGACTTTCCATGGTGGCAGAGTCTACCCAACTTTATGCTCCTCTGTTAAAGGATGCAGAATATAGCCAAAGATACTTTCTAGGTAGGTGAACCTGAGCGAGCCATTTGCCCTCAGTCTGCTTTAATTTCCTCATCTGTAAAATGGGGCCAATAATAGCATTGACATCCAAGGATTATTGTGAGAATCAAATGAAATATTTGTAAAGTGCTTTGCAAACTTTGAAGTACTATAGAAATGCTAGTTAGCATTAGTAGCAGCAGCATTAATCCACTGAAGTAATAATACTCCTGTGGATAACATTGCAAAATGATCCTTAGCCTTGTGAAGTCCCTCTGCTCTTGCAGGAATGGTGGAGGCATGGCAGAACAGAAAAGGAGACAGATGGTGCTAAGAATCATACAACTTTTACATTTACAAATATTACTTTAAATATAAATGTGCTAGAGGTGAGATCTTTGCCCAACCACTGCCAAGTTCACCCACTCTGGAATAAAAGGAACCATATCCATATTGACATTTTCAAGATTAATCAAAATAGAAGACCAAGAAGTCATAGTTCAGTGGAAGGTTAGCCAATCAATTCTTCTCAGAGGGGCAGCTAATAGAGCTGGCGAAGATGGTTTCTTCATCGGTCAAAGACAGCCATCTCTAGTTACAGTGCTCATGATGAGTATTTGTAAAAAGACCATTCTGATGATAGATAGTTGCAGCTTCAGGACCAGGCACTATTCCAGAAAATGAAATAGAGAAACTCTCCAAAGAATTTGATAAGATCATACAATCAAGTAAATGCTACGGTAATGATATATGCTCAATTACTTTAATGTGAAAAATGGGTACAAGTGTTGGAAAATACTACTTGGTATTAAGATGGCCAGAGCAGCTAGATGGTGCAGTGGATTATCAGAGTGCTAGCTCTGGAGTTAGAAGGACCTGAGTTGATATCCAGCCTCAGGCACTTACTAATGGTGTGACCTTGGGCAAGTCACCTAACTGTGTTGCCTCAGTTTTCTCTTTTTTTAAAATGAGCTGGAGAAAGAAATGGCAAACCCACTCTAGTGGCTTCACCATGAACACCTTTAAAGGGGTTAGGAAAAGTCAGATATGACTGAAAAACGGCTAAAAGACCCAAATTAAAATGGCCAAAGCCTGGTAGTTTACCCAGAAGCTTCAGGTCTGTATATAATGAAGCCTTTAGTAAAGCAGAAAGTCAGAAGTACCATATATGGTAAGTACAGAATAGCATCCTCAAAAAAGAAATGGGCACTATCTAGAACACTATCTAGAATGAATGTGACTGGTTGATGCTAAGTGAGCTTTGCAGCTAGATCATTGACTTGTTAAAGGTTAGGCCAAATGGGTTAGAATAAAGAATAAAGACCAGAAAAAGATGTCACTTACCATTATAAAAGTTCCAGCTTAGTCTTTTAAAATAACTTATTGGCTCTGAAAAATGAGAAGTGGATAAAAATAAAGACTTTGACTCTTTATAAAAAATACTCTTTCTGTCTTTGAATAAATACTAAGTATTATTCCAAGGCAGAACAATGGTAAAGACTAGGCAACTGGAGTTAAATGACTTCCCTAGGGTCACAAAGCTAGGAAGTGTCTGAGGACAGAATCTCCCATCTCCGAGTCTCTTTATCAGTTGACCCACCTAGCTGCCTCTTAAAGCCATGGACTCTTCTCATCATTTATTAGAGACATTTAACCTATATGAAACAGTTGTCAAAAGAGGGACAAAAGAGTTCAGAAACTTTCTAAGCCAACAAACACTTAATGTCCTTACCAGTCAGAGACAAAATAGCCAAATGAACATTGAAGTTGAATATTCGTCTGCAAAACATGGTGGAGAAGGATGACACAATCAATATCACCTCACAAAATAGTGAAAAGCAGGGGTTGGGGGAAAGAAGTCTATAGAAAACTAGACATAATACCCAACCAGGGATATTTATTAATGGATCTTCAAAGGTAGACACTAAGTAGATTATAGGACCATAGAATTTATTTTTTCCTATTATTCATTTTTGTAAAAGAGTAACTTTAAAAAAACAAAACCCCACATCCAATACCCATATAAGGAAGTGATGAATCAAATGTTTTCCTTCTGCATTTCTACTCCCACAGGGACCATAGAATTTAGAGCTGAAAGGTTCTTTGAATCATTAAGACTAACCCTCTCAATTTATAGAAAAGGAATTCTTTTCCCCCAGATTAAGTGGTTTGTGCGAAGCCAAATAGGAAGTAAATAGTAGAAAGAGGATTTGAATCCAGGTCCTCTGAATTCAAGTCTTTTGATCCTTCTATCATATTTACCAACATTTTCATAACAATCTCTTCTCGTCATTGTTAACAACGGAAATATCATCTTTGGGTGCTAACACCTCACCACAAAATGTGTTATGATGATGAAAATGGCATGATGAAGTAAGGAGAGGAGTTAGAACTATAAAAATTCATAAAAAAGAAACTCCTGTTGATGGCCAATTTCAATCTCAGCCAATGCTAAATTTCCAAAATATCAGTCAGTAAGTAGCACCAACCATGTTCCAGGAACTGTGCTAGGCATTGGGGATACAAACTCAAAAATAAAATCTCTGCTTTTAAGAAGACCAAATTCTACTGGAGTATGCATAACTATTGAAATTCTTGAGAGTCAATATTTCTTAATTTCAAATTAATTTACTAATTGACTGGTCAGTGAAGGCATCCTAGCCTGCTAGTCAACTCTTTTCCCAATGGACAAAGTAGAGACCTTCTCCCCTCTGGTGCAGGTTTACATACCCCTATTGCCTAGCAGGTTTACATACCTCTTGGGATCTCTCCATTCAGACCTCCCCCCTCAATATCCCAAGATATCTGATTGGTAAATAGCCACTGAGGAGGTGGACTTAGAGACCTCAATTCCTCTCTCATTCATAATAAGGGGGAAGCATCCTTACTTTGACCCAGAAGATGCCAATACATTCAGTCATATAGAGTCCAACAAGGCTGCTTGAGTTTGATCAGGATTTACCTTGGCTGCTCAGCTCCATTTTTAATCCTTTAATCCTTAATTAAAACAAAAGATTCACAACCATTTTTATAGCCTGGGGGGGGGGGAACTGGGAGTCTAGAGTTTTCCACCAAGTTTCAGCCTGACCTGGGGAGTGAAAGGGTAAATTGTTTCACCTATTACAATTCAACATCAATTTTCCACAGAAAGAAAAAAAAAAATATATATATATATATATATATATATATATATATGGTGATGGTGGTGATGGTGGTAATGGTGGTAAGATGATAGGTTTATTTTTTCTCTAACTTAGAGATATTCCTCATGATGCTTTACGTTCTGTAACGCTTTACTGAGTCTTTTGGTCAAGGATGAGTCTCATCCTGCTCTGCCATCTCCCTGAGAAAAGTGAAGTCACAAAATCCCGAGGCTTCTTTTTTACTCTGCTGCCCCTTGTCCCTACAAGTCCTATCTCTTCTTCAGTCTGGGTCAGTTATTAGCACCCCACAGCTCCCATTAAATATGCTTTGGGGCAGATGCTTTATTTTTCTCTGTGATCCAAGAAGGCAGAGAGAATTCCAACACTCAATGACACTTGATTTCTCTCCTGTATAAAATCTTTCTAACAATGGTCTAATGCATGTTTTAAGGGTATTTTAGATCAAAATTTGAGAAGGGAAGTCATTTTTTTCAGCTGGTTTTCTACAACAAAGTATATCTTCATAGTTCCACAATCAATGGGTAGGTGAAAGAATGCAGCATCCTCACTGGATATATATATATATATATATATATATATATATATATATATATATATATTAAACCTTTATCTTCTGTCTTAGAATCAATGCTAAGTATAGGTTCCAAGGCAGAAGGGCAGTAAGGGCTTGGCAATTGAGCTTGCGACTTGTTCAGGGTCACAAATCTAGGAAGTATTTGAAAGTATATTTGAACCCAGGACCATCTCTCTCTAGACTTGGCTTTCTATCCACTGAATCACTGAGCCACCTCCTATTTCGTGCTTTTTTATTTATTATGTTTTTCTTTAAACTTTTACCTTCCATTTTAGAATCAATATTGTGTATTGGTTCTAAGGCAGAAGAGTGGTAAGAGCTAGGCAATAGGGGTTAAGTGATTTGTACAATCTTACAACTAGGAAGTGTCTGAGGCCAGATTTGTAATTAGTGCTTTTTTAAAACGATTTTTCTTTTAACCAAGATGTTTGACTCAGGAGAGCCAAAGACTTTTCAGTCTTTTCTAACAGGTATTTCCATGCATGTGTTTGAATTGTACCAGACTTAATATAAAGTGGAGCACAAAATAAGAAGCTGTGTGGACTATGTCTTGGGCACCATCCAAAAGATAATACATCCTTTAGAGATGGTGAGATCTTCAAGTTGCTCCTGTCTGCAAATAGCTTTGTGTTGATTGAATCTAACCCTAGAGTTTTACAGAGCTTCCTTAGTGAGATCCATGGTTACTCAACAGAGATGTAACAATCCACCCAGAAAAAAACCCCCAATAAATCACCCAAGTTGAAGAAGGTTTATGTATATGTCTGCACATATGTGCACACATCTCTTGGATGATCATTGCAGATGGACAAGTTGAGGCTACAATTGCATTAGAGAAGAGTGCATTGGATTGCCTTGGGAAGTTCAGGTATTGTTCTTTGATTCTCCCAAACTTCAGGAAACCATCTTTAAAAAAAATAGAAACAATATTCTTCATATAATCCCTTGAAACTGCAAATTATGCAATACCATGATCTTAGAAGAATCAAAATTTCATGTAATGATGGGATTTGTGACACTGAATTGGCATTCTAAAATATTAAGAGACTGAGAGGAAGACACACACTACACCAGTAGATGCTTAAGAAAATGTCATGGAAAGACACTCAGAATATCCCCCAAATCTTGGTGCAACTTTAATCTATTAAAGCTTAAATAAATTAAAGCAAATATAAATAATAAATACAGTGGTTAGAGCTAGGCACTCGGGGGTTTAGTGATTTGCCCAGTCACACAACTAGGAAATGTCTGAGGCCAGATTTGTATTTAGTGCTTTTTCAAAACCAAGATGTTTGACTCAGTAGAGCCAGTCTCTTTTAAGTCTTTTCCAAAAAAAAAAATAAATAATATAGCACAGATAATAAGCTATAAATACATTAATGTAACATGTGTCACATTAATGTACTTATAACTTTTATTTTTAATTTTTTAATTTTATATTATTTTATTTAAATTTTAATAGCTTAAACCGTTGCTAAGATTTTTGGGGACACTCCCATACCAAAGGTACTCTGTACCAGGATCACCTGGGATGGGAAGGTAGTGAGATGAATTATCATTTGTACAACAAGGAGGGTGGTACAATGAAACTCCTGATTCATTTTTTTTTTATTTTTGGAAAAAATTATTTAATTAATTGACTTGGAATATTTTTCTATGGTTACAAGATTTATGTTCCATGTTCTTTCCCTCCTGTCCCTCCACCCTCTCCCAAAAACTATTGATTCATCAAAGAACTTAAACCAGTAAAAAAAAAACAAAAAACCTATTTTACAAATGAGAAAACAGAGGCATGGAAGTTAAAAATTTTAAATAAATAAATAAAATACATTTATATAGGATTTTTTAAAAGAACCTCAGAGTTGGAAGGGAACTGAAAGACCTAGCCAAACTTTACCTAAATTAGAAGCTTTTCCATTTGGTGTATTTATAGCCTATTGAGCAACTGTTGGGCAGATAGGTTGTACAATTGGATAAAGGCTCTTGCCCTAAAGTCAGAAAGACTCATCTTTCTGAGTTCAAATCTCCCTCAGACACTTAATAGCTGTGTGGTCCTGAGCAAGTCGTTTAACCCTATTTGCCTCATTTTCTTCATCTGTAAAATGAGCTGGAAGAATTGCAAAGCACTGGAACATATTTGCCAAGGAAACCTCAACTGGGGTCAGGGAGAGTCAACTGAACAACAACAACAACCTGTTGAGAACCTGACTTTGTCATTGAGCAGTTCTGTTTTCTCTGCCACCTTCCATACGGAAGAGAGGTGAGAGGAATGAGTACCTACCCAATAACATCTTAAACTCCCTCATGAGAATGGATACTCAAGAGCCTGTATTAAAGCCAACAAGCAATTGGACGAATGGAAGGGCACAGGCGCCTTTTATTAACGCGAATTAGTCCCTCCCCTTGTCAACATTGGCTGACAGTCAGGCTGATTGGAGTGAAGTTTACAATCCCCAGTCATTCACGTGGGTTTTAACCAATTAAAGTAAAGCAATGTCACCTGTTAGCCTCTTAAAGGACAAAGGTATCATGGGTTCCTTGTAAGGTCCTGCTGACGTGGCTGTGGGGGAATGGGGGGCTTAAGCTAGGAATTGAAACGTCACTCAATTTTCTTTTCTTTTCATTCCATTCCACCAGTTTAAGAGAGGATTCCACCATCTTGTCAGGACTCTCACAAGAGTTAAAAAGAGTATTTTTTAGAGATGAATAGGTTCGGATTTTGAACATAAATAAAGAAAATAAAGCTCAGATTTTGCCTAAATCATAGATTTAGACTTAGAAGAGTCCTTCAAGATCATCTAATTCAACCCTTTCATTTTATGAATAAGGAGTCAGAAGCCCAGAGAATGGAACTTACCTAAGGTCAGAGACATAATAAATAGTATACCCGTGATTTGAACTCATTTCCTTGGACAACGAACCCAGTGTGCTTTTGAGCATATCTCTTTGTTGCTCGTTTTCTTCTTTCTGTCCTACACCTTGAAAGGACCTTGATGAGAAGAAAGTGGCTTCCCTGTTTACATGGAGCCTGCTCTGAAAAATGATGGATTTATTCTCCATATGCATGAGGAGAACCACTAATATACATAATCCATGCTCAGGCTCAATGAAATCTACAACTTCCATTACTGGAACCTTTTGTCCTGCGTAAATAAAAAAGTGCTTTCTGAATTTAATGAGCAACTGTGTTAAATACCTAACGCTTCTATTTGTTCATTCACATTTAACGCACACGATGAATTCCGCTGATTCATTTCAGCCTCTTCTTTTTGTTCAATGATATTTCTAGTTGGCTTGCCACATAGTCACCAGCCCAATAGTTTATTTTGCTGAAAGCCTCATTCAAAGACTGAACGCGAAATGAATTTTCTTGACCCCCCATTTACTCCTTTATGCATATGAAAGGACCTCCAGGAGGTAACCTTTCAAGTCACACACCCCAGTGATTATGCAGATCTGTGGATCAGCTTTCTGGGAAGGATGGAAGCAGATGCCTTTACTCAAACCCATTCAGGCAAGGAGTGATTTCACCAAGGGACAGGAGAGTCTCCAATGGTTCCTGTCAGAATCTGGGTTCATGTTGCCATAGCCAGGGTACAGCTTCCAAAGATCTGATATTGTGCTGTCAGAATAACTTGGTTTTACACAATGAATTCCCCCTCGACTCACCAACTTCGTCTTTGATAGCAGCTCTTTGCTTGTTTGAAAAATAAGGTTTTGTTTAAAGGATAAGCCCAAGAGAAGGAAAGGAAACCTGCTTATGAAAACCTCAGCTACTTAATTGAACTAGAATGGAGTTGTTTGGGGGGGGGGGGAGGTGGGTAGAGACCAGGCACAAGAGAAAATGAAGAAGATGGTTATCAGATAATGAGGCTCATGAACTCTCAACTTCAGGCACTTGATTTGGAAACGTTTCTCAGAAAAGAATTTCTTAATGAAAAGATTCTAATCACTCAGGATTTTTTTTTTCCTCCTTCCTAGGAATAAAAATAGTAGGCTGGGCTCTATTCCCTTTGGTGAGAAATAAAGCTCCCCCACAGTCCAATGTGTCAAACTCAAATAGAAAGAGGGGTACGAACCATACATAAGGATCCCTTTAGCCTATATGATGGGAGCCACTCATCACCGGCCCCTGCCCTCCATCCCCCTTGAAGTTATACTGTAACTTTCTTCCAGAGGAGATCAGAACAATTTGGGGAAGAAAAAAAAATGACAAAAATACTCCAAGTGCATCCAACAAGTAAGGAATATGTTGGAACTGCTGATGATCCTGAATGACTTGTATCAGAAGAATAATGACTATAGCAATATTTTATTTGCCTAACACTATCAGGGAATGAGGTATTACCCATAAATGTTTTCCAGATTACTGAAGTTTAACTCCTTAAATGCTGAGTTTCTGACTCTCCAAACTTGGCCAGTCTGCCCCTGTGGCCCTTTAACCATAGAAGATCTGTTGTCTCTTTTAGCTCCCTTCACCCACTGGCGAGTTCCACCCCATTCCCCCCAACATTTTGAGAAAGGGACCAGACTGGGCCATTCCTCATTTTTCTCTTCCATCTGCTTCTGACTCTTTTGACTTTGTACCACGCCCCAGTATGACTGATTTCCAGTCTCCACTTCACTCTCCCTTTTCAGCTCCATTTTTGTGTGTGTGTTGGTCTTCCACATTAGAGTATAAGCGCCATGAGGGCAGTGACTGGTTTTTGGTTTTGCTTATATTTAGATCCTCAGTGTTTGGCACATTAAAGTGTTTAATAAATTCTTGTTGACTTAAGAAAAATGTTAACCATAGTACATGGAAATCTTTGTAAAATGCATTATTATGTTTAACAGATTACAAGGCATTTTAGTCTTTTTTTGATGACTCAGAGTTACATCATTATGACTATCATGCCTTCTGTAATATTTTCAGAGGCTACTAACATATGTACAGGTTTTTACTCCTACACTAAATAGCTCCAGACTTCTATTCATTTTGAGTTCTTGTATTGTTGATATTTTTAAAAAACTGCCCCACATCCCAGCCCCTGCCTGCCAACTCTCTTCACTGTAAATAAGGCTGTCAGGTGTCACTTCTTATTGAGTTCATTGTGTTGACCCACCCAACTCTTCTCTTACTTCTCATCTGCTGTGGGCTGGGAAACTAATTAAACTGGTTCAATTATCATTTTCAGGAAGAGTGAACAAACTTCAAGGGCCAGAAGAGTTCTCCTCTGAGCAAATTATTTTGACTTCACACACAAATGTGCATATATATATATATACATATATATATACACACACACATATATATATATACACACACATATTTCAGGAATTTAAACAGTTAAACAGTATGCTAAAATATACAAGGTCCTTTACATTTATTATCTCATGTGAGTTAACAACAATTCTGTGAAATAGGTATGATGGATATTCTTTTTTTTTTGACTTTTTACTTTAAGTTTATTAGAATTACATTTGCTCCAGTTACAGTTATTTTGAAATCCAAGTTCAATAAGTTTCTCCTGAACTTTTTTTTATTTGTCATTAAAACTTTCCAGTTTCTTCCATGTTCATCATGTTGTGAAAGAAGACACACACTGCTTACACTTAGAGAAAAATTCATGCTATGCTTCAATCTGCATTCAGATTCCATCAATTCCATCTGCGGTGTTGGGAAGCTTTTTTCATCATGAGTCTCTTGGAGATGTCCTGGATCCTTGCCTTTTTTTTTTAATTTTATAGTATTTTATTTGATCATTTCTATGCATTATTCCTTAAAGACAAAGATCATTTTCTTTTCCTCCCTCCCACCCCCCGTAGCTGACGCGTGATTCCACTGGGTATCACATGTGTTCTTGATTCGAACCCATTGCCATGTTGTTAATATTTGCATTAGAGTGTTCATTTAGAGTCTCTCCTCTGTCATGTCCCCTCAGCCATTGTAGTCAGGCAGTTGCTTTTCCTCGGTGTTTCTACTCCCTCAGTTTGTCCTCTGCTTATGGATAGTGTTTTTTCTACTAGATCCCTGCATATTGTTCAGGGACATTACACCGCCACTAATGGAGAAGTCCATTACGTTCGATTATACCACAGTGTGTTTGTCTCTGTGTACAATGTTCTCCTGGTTCTGCTCCTCTCACTCTGCATCACTTCTGGAGGTTGTTCCAGTCTCCATGGAATTCCTCCACTTTATTATTCCTTTTAGCACAATAGTATTCCTATGATGGATATTCTTAATCCCACTTTACAGATAAGGAAACTGAGATCTTGAAAAGTTAAGTGATTTGCCCATGTTAGTGGAGGACACAGTATTTGATTTTAGACATTCCTGATTCCACAGCCATTACCCTTTCTCCTAAGTCAGTGGTGTCAACCTCAAATAGAAATAGGGGCTATAAACCATAAATAAGGATCCCTGCTGGCCACATATCACCTTAAAAAACACATATTGACATTCTCTATGATCTATTGTATTTTTATTTAAAAGTATTTCCCAATCACATTTTAATTTAATTCAAGCCATATTCTGGGGGTGCTGGGGCTTCAGTGTCAGGTGTTTGATCTTTCTACACTAAGCCATGTCGCTTCTATGAAAGATATAATGATTTTGGCATTTTTTTGATACAGTATTAATTTGGGGGGGTAGTAGGTGGAGTCTTGGACTTGGGATCAGGAAGAACTGAGTTTCAATTTTGTCTTTGATGCTAACTGTGTGTCCGTGGACAAAGTCATTGAATTTCTCTGTTTTAATTCCCTCATCTGTAAAATGGGGATGATAATAATAACACCTTACAGAGCTGTTGTATAAAATGAGATAAAGTGTAGAAGGTGCTTCACAAACTTTAATATATGAATGCTAGCTTTTATGATTTTACTATTTTCAGAGTACGCTAAAGATAGTGAATTGTGTTCCTTTCAAAAATTAGGACAAAAGAACATGGTGTGAGCAATTTCATAAAAGAATATAGAGAGGATTCAGGAATTTAATTCCTATCCCATGAGGTGTATGTTTGTGAATCCTATATATCATATATGTATGTGTGTGGGTATGTATGTTATAAAGTGGCCAAAAGAAAGGAACAAAATCTAATTTACTAGACATTCTACATAGTCTTCATATGCAAAATCTATCCGATATTCTTCATAAAAATAGCTTCTCACCCTGTCCCCCCCTAATAGGAAGGTCAGTGACTAAAGTTGAGCTTCCAATTCATTGAGATTCTATTGATCCTCATGGCTTCCTTCAATAGATTAAGAAAAGGTAAATGGGATATTCATTCTCTCTGTATTTACATGGAAATAATATCACTTCATTAGCTACCAAAATAAATCTAGTCTATTTCAGCACAAATTGGGACACTGACTATCGATCTCCACTAATTTATGCTTGGGAAATCAGCAAACTTGGCAATTTTTAGAAATCTCTCTTCCCTTATAGCTCTACCTTTCTTTCTCAGCAAAGCCAAAAATGTTCTTTAAAAAAATGGAGGCAGTGTTAAAAAAAATTCCTATGTTTTTCCTTACTTGTAATGCACTTCTTGTTGTTCAGTTGTTTTTCGGTCCTATCAAAATCTGTGACACCATTTAGGGTTTTCTTGACAAAGATAGTGGAGTGGTTTGCTATTTCTTTTTCCATCTCATTTTACAGATGAGGAAACTGAGGCAAACAGAATTACGTGACTTTTCCAAGATCACCTAACTAGTATGTGACCAGCAACTACTATGAGGCTAGATTTGAGGCTGGCACTCTATCCACTGTAGCTAGCTTCCACCACCTAGCTTCCTCCCTTCTATTTCTTAGCCTGCCTAGGATTCAGCTCAAGCATAAAACTTGGTTCATTTCTTCTAGCTTCTAGTGTCCCTGCTCCATAACTTGGGAATCAGTTTTGTACATGTTTATTTACCCTAATATAATGTGAGCTCCAGAACCTGGTACATTGAACACCTGAGAGGTATTCAATAAATACTTGTTGATTAAGTGATTATCTTTTCCAAAATTTCAGAAATAAATGATTTATTGGTTCCATATAGTTCACCTCTAATATAGACCAAATCTATAATATAGACAGCTAGGTGGTATTGTAGATGGAGCACTTAACCCAGAGTCAAGAAAAGCTGAGTTCACATCTTTCCTCAGACACTTACTAGCTGTGTGACCCTGGGTAAGTCACTTTACTTCTGCTTCAATTTCTTTATCTGTAAAATGAGGATAATAATAACTCCCACACCCCAGGGTTGTTTTAAGAATTAGATAATATTTGTAAAGCATTTTACAAATATTAAAACATACTATGTTAATTTTACTATTATTAGTTAGTTTTATTATTATTATCAAAAATGAAATTTCTAGAAAGAAAAAAGGAAAGTAGAAAATATATTTATAGAAAATTATCAAAGAAAAACTTTTAATTGTGATAGATGAATAGATGACTGTTTGACAAATAGGATTTTTTAATTGTACTCATTTTCTAGAATTGCAGGATGTGGACTGAGAGCTGGAGCTCCAGGACCTGAAGGGGTGGCAGCAGTAACAAACAATAATCCTTGGCAAATTCAGAGGCTGGGGTGGAGGGGCACAACTAAAAATCTTATACTTGAGCCAGTTTTCTCCTGAAAGAGACTAGAGATCTAATTATAGGTTGTAGTCAGGTCTTGTACAAGACTTTTTTTTAAAGCACTAATTACTGTGTTTTAATGAACAAGGCAATTACAAATAAATATCATTTGTTAAAATAATTGCCTAAGTCTCACAGTGAGCTTCACTTTGCTAAATTTTCTTGGCATATTAGGAAGAGAAAAGACTAACCTGACAAATTCAATCAGGCTTGAATATTCATCTGAAGATCTGGGACCCTGGGCCTCCTAAATGAATTAGAGAATGACCTAGGTCAGGGACAGAAGTAGCTAATGGTTGTAATGAAGATTTTCTCTGATAATGAAGAATTTCATTTTTTTAAAAACTGTGAAGAAAAAAAATCTTATCTAATAACTATGGAGAGTGAATGGATGTTTAAGGGATGCCAAAGTTGGTTAGGAACCAGAGAATGAAAGACTTATTGCCAGCATTGTATGGAACTGGTGCAATTCTGCTGCTTCAGTCTGTTCCTGGTCTCTTTTAATGAAGCAGGTGGTTCTATGTGGATGTACGAGGGTCGAATATATAGGCAGCTTATTTCCCCACCAGTCCAATCCATTCAGGAATACTTCTTTCTCCCTAATTCTTCAATAATTGATCTAAGACAATCAAGGACTGTGACCTAACTGAGAATGAACATCTGTTGAAGTCATGGAGTTTCACAGAGAGCTTTTATTTAGTTGTGACTTTGGATTGGTGGTTTTTGAATTGATTTGGCTGGATAATGTAATCAGCTGGGATGCTTCTGGTTATTTTGATGATCTCAATGATTAGGCTATGCATGATCAATCCAGCACTGACAGTTTCTCAGCTATGGGTCTTTCTGACTGGTGAAAAAAACAAAAAAGACTTTGAACCGACCTCTAGGCTCATCTGTATAGTTTCTTAATGTATTTGCTCTGCATTCTTAGCATCATGCTAAATGAATCATTTTGCTTCAATATATTTCATTTTCCTGTTTGAGTAAATGATGATGATCATATTTACTTTTTGGATTAATTTTAAAAGTCATTTAGGTTCACCAGAGAGATACAAATAGTTACATCCATTTAACAGAACTACTTGGGTTTGCTTCATGGTGTGATCTACTAGATTTTAAGCTCCTTGAGGGCAAGGACTGTGACTTCTTTTTCTTTAGTCCCCGGCTAATATTTATATAGCACTTTAAGCTTATCAAAGGATTTATTTTTGTTATCTCATTTTCTCCTCAAAAACGGGAGATGCTGCTATTAATCAATCAGTAACATTTATTGAGCCCCTATATATGCCAGGCACCATGTTAAGCTCTGGGGAATGAAAAAAAAGAGGCAGAGGATAGTGTCTGCCTTCAAGGACCTTACAATCTAATAGAAGAGACAACATGCAAACAAATACAAACTATATACAAGATAAACAAGAAATAATTAAAAGAGGGAAGGTGTTGGAAATTGTAGAAGACTCCCTATTGTAAAGGGTGAAATTATGGTTGAGACTTACAAAAGTCTAAATTTAAGTGGTCGCCAAGGGAAATCCCAAATAATAAAATATCCAAGTCAGCTGCTAAATTTTATGGTGATTTAATTGATATAATAGAGAAGATTTTAAGAAGAAGGAGGAAGGAAGGGGCTAGAACTGGGCAGGAAAATAGGAGATATAGAAAGTAAGGTTTTGAGTGTGAAGGAGGAAAGAATCAGCCTGACCTCCAAAGAGGCTTAGCTAAGATGACTGAACCTGAAATCAGCTCCAGGGCAAAACTCACCACCCCAATACTCCAGGATGTCAGATCGCTTAGCTGTCAGCCAGAGTCATCTCTCCAGGGAAAGAGGAGGGGCCAGGAAGTGCCGTGCCTTATATGGATGTTTTTACATCATTTTTCTGTGTCTCATCTGTACCAATGAGGACTTAGCTTGACTTAGGACAGCCCAGAGGTCTGTCCTTTTTTTTTTTTTGCACATGTCTGTTGAAGGCCATCTCCTCAGATAATTAAATCTTGAGTTTGATGCAGACCTTCAAAATCTTGTTAAACTAATTAGGATGAAGAACGTAGAGTTTCCAAGACCTGATTCTATTATCCCAAGATGTATCTCCATTGTTACTGATCAGGAAATAGCTAAATCACATCTTCTAAAGAATGGTCTGATTAAGGTCTGATTAGTTTTGAAATTCACACTGTAGAAGGTGGGATTTTAGTTGGTACTTAAAGGAAGCCAGAGAGGCCAGTAGAGTGGAGTAGAGAAGAAAGACATTGCAGGTATGGTAGACATAGAGCAGAGAGATGGGGACCTCTTTGATTCATAGAACCAGGAGGTCAGTGTCATTTGATCAGAAGAATACATACTGGGAGTAAGGTATAAGAAGATTGAGAAGATAGGATGGGTCTGGATTATTAAAAACAACAACAACAAACAAAAAAACAAAAAAACCCCAACAACCACCAAACCTTTGAATTGCAAACAGAGCTTTTTATTTTTGAACAGGGAGGCAATAGGAAGCCACTGAAGTATATTGAGTGAGGTGGGGGGATGGGATGGGGTTACAGCATCATATTTTAGACTGAAGAGAGGATTATTCAAAATGGGGAGAGACTTGAGACAAGCTGACCACCAACCCCAGTGTGTTAATCTTGCGTTGTGAGGTGATGAAGACCTGCACTAGAAAGTTGGCAGTGGCAGTGGAGAGAAGGGGACATATTTGAGATATATTGCAAAGGTGAAATCAGCAGACCTTGGCAACAGTTGAGGATGACTCCTGGGTTAGAGGCTGAGGGACTGGGTGAATGGCATTTCCCTCTATAGTTATAGAGAAGGTAGGAACTGGGGAGAACTTCGGTGGGGGAAAGATAGTAAGTTCTCTTTTGGACATATGGAGTTTAAATTGTCTATTGGAAATCCAGTTCAAGATATCTGAAAGCTGATAGGAGCTATAGATTTGAGTGATCAATATACAGATGGCAATTAAATCCATGGGAGCTAAAGAGATCAATAAGTGAAATAGCATAGAGGGAGAAGATCTAGGACAGAACCCTGTTTTGTTTGGTTGTTTCAGTTATGTCTGACTCTTTGTGACCCCATTTGGGATTTTCCACTGGAGCAGTTTGCCATTTCCTTCTCTAGTTCATTTTACTGTTGAGGAAGCTGAGGCAAACAAATTTAAGTGACTCACACAGGGTCATCCAGCTAGTGAGTATCCTGGGCTAAATCTGAACTCAGGATGATGAGTTTTTCTGATTTCAGTCTTGGCATTCTATTGACTGTACCGCATAGCTGTCCATAGATACACTTAGGGAGAAGGACCAAGCAATGAGCACAGAGCAGGAAAACCAGGAGATGTCCTGAAAACCTAGAAAGGAGATTATCATGAAGGAGAGAGTAATCAAGGGGAATGAAGATTGAGAAAAGGCTACTGGATTTAGCAACTAAGAGTCTATTAATACTTTAGAGAGAGCAATTTTGTTGGAATGATAAGATTCCAAGCTAGACTAATTAGATTACAAGTTTAACTTGTAAGAAGTTAAGAAGAGCATGATGTAGAGAAAGTGGAAGCACTTTCTTCAAAGAGTTTAGCCACAAAGGACAGAAGAAATGTATGATGAGAGCAGGGATGGGGGGGATCAAGTAAAAGTTTTTTCCAGAAGGGAGATATGGAGATTTATGCAGACAGTAGGGAAAGATCAAGCTAAGAAGATTGAAAACAAGCAAGATTGCAGATGATAGAGGGGGTGATCTGTTGGAGGTCATGGGATAAAATGGAATCACTTAAACAAGTAGAGGAGTTGGCCTTGGTACGGAGCGGTTAAGTGATTCCCCTGAGTCAGAGGAGCTCTAAGAGACTGAGAAAGAATTTGAACTTATGACTTTCTGACTCCAAATCCAACACATGATTATTCATTCCTTCCCATTGCTGCCTACTGCCTACAGTGCATTGCAAATAGTAGGCAGGCAATAAATAATAAATAACAAACTGGGACTTTTTTTGAGAGGAAGAGACAGATCAATTTTAATTTATTCTCCATGCTTAAAGAATCCTAAAAGGGGGAAGGGAATAGAATTAGGTCAAATTCTTTCTAATGTGGCATATTGCAATCAATTTATAACTTTTAACTTATAGACATAACTTATAGCCTTACAGAGTTGCCTGAGGCTAAATGACTTAGGATAGAATTTTTTAATAGAAATTATCTCTGTACATTTATCAACTTGTTCACATACAGACTGAGGTCCTGCGATGAGATGTTGAACATACCCAAATCATGTTTAGATTATCTGGTGTACCGACTATCTTTGTAATGCACTTGTAAAATGGCTAAGCAAAGAATTACATGTGTTAATTAAATTGGCTTTTCCATGGAAGCATTTATAAACCAAGTAAAATAGCTGTAGTGTAGTGAAGTCTTCTGGTACCAGGCTGAGATGCTTCTTTGGCCTCTTAAGCATCTGAATACTTGCTCCTGGGCTGTCACCAGGCTTAGCTTAAAGGAGTAGCTTTGGGCCTCCACTGCAGGAGCTCCTGACATCTACAGCAGGGAACAATTAGCATGTCCATGAATCAGGGTTCTTTTTTATCCCTGTGGGCTGAAGGATAATCTTTTGTTAATTGATGTGAAATTTTTCATTTTTATTATAAATGTTAGCTCCAGAGAGTAAGTCAGAATTTGGATCCTTGCTGGCAAATGAAGGACATGTGAAACTTAAACAGGTGGAAATTCAAATATTTTGTTTAAAAACCAGTACAGGTCTTGCCTTAAATTATTTTTCTGTAGTCCAAAGTCCTTGAATTTGCCTTATCTCTAATTCCCTTTTAATTTATTTGCTATTAAATTCTAGCTTCCCAAGGGCCCTTTTAGGGCATCCTGGAGCCTAATTAAGGCTAGTTTAGATCTATAGGGAAGTTTGTGGTCCTCCTAGGACCAGGGCAGAACTCATTTATAAAGTATAGTTTAGGGTCAGCTGATTAACCTTTCCTTTCAAGATAAAATGTTCCATCATTTTTGTCTGTACATTTTGGATACCACTTCTTCTTTCTTCTTCTTCTTCTTCTTCTTCTTCTTCTTCTTCTTCTTCTTCTTCTTCTTCTTCTTCTTCTTCTTCTTCTTCTTCTTCTTCTTCTTCTTCTTCTTCTTCTTCTTCTTCTTCTTCTTCTTCTTCTTCTTCTTCTTCTTCTTCTTCTTCTTCTTCTTCTTCTTCTTCTTCTTCTTCTTCTTCTTCTTCTTCTTCTTCTTCTTCTTCTTCTTCTTCTTCTTCTTCTTCTTCTTCTTCTTCTTTTTTGAGGGAATGTGCTTTCCAAGGAACTGAAGATGATGCCTTGAACTGGAAATTCTAGTTCTTCTTTACTAAGACTGGAGAGTATACTGGCATACATTGCTTATCGTTACTTGGTTCTACAAAAATTCTATGTTAGGCAAAAAAGAACAGAATGGGGTGGGAGGTGGAGGAGTTAGTCTCAAAGAAAAAATGTTTTGAATATGAGCTCCTTTCTTAGATGGTCAAAATTCAGACTAAAAGTTTAAGAGCAAATTTCCCAAGACTTGATAATGGTGAATTTTGTTAACCAAAGCATCAAAGTTGAGTGAAGTATGGGAGTGAGGGAAGTATGAAATCAGAGCAAGGGCTATTGGTGTTCTCTTGGAGGAAGACCCAGAGCCTTGGAGGACCCAGGTGTACTAAGGTGAAAGGAAGAAATGGTTGATTTTTTTTTTGAGGTGGACGTAGGGTTCCTTTGACTTGGAAGGAAGGCAGGTCCTCCAGCTTAGAGCAGAGAGCTATGGGAGCAGCAATGTAGTCAAGAGACTTTAGAAACCCTAAAATTGGGGAGCATGGCTGACAGTGTTGAAAAGAAAGGAAGGATGAGTAGTCTTTGAGTGTTTGACAATTAAGGTTTAACTCCAGGTTTAGAGAATTACAGAAATCTTCCTACTAATAAACTTTGTACTGTTTCTAATCTAACTAAAATAAATTAAAACTAACTAAAATAATTGTTTTTTTTTCAGAAAGTACCCTTCTTAAGTACATTTTGTTCCATCAACCAAAGCACAAGATTTCAAATCCTGTAATTTCTTTTTAATTCTTATTTTGGGTGTGTGGGTGCAGAGGGAATTTTTATCTACTTACTAATATCCTATTCCATGGAAATCAATAAAATTCTTGCCTGGTTTTTTTTTTTTATGATTTCCATCTGAAACATACTAAAAGTTCAGGGGTTTCCTGCCTTAAAACCTCTTCCTTCATATGACCTATTATCTTTCCAAGACTAGAATGAGTTGGTTAGGTTTGGTTCAGTTCTAGGTCAGTATGACATCTTGACCTCCTTCCAAGATTATTCTCGTTCTCTCTCTCTATTTCTCTCTCTGTCTCTGTCTCTGTCTCTGTCTCTGTCCCTCACTAGAAACCAGATGTTTTTCTCTGGCTGTTCTGGCCAATAGCCTACATCTTGAAAGTCTTCTGAGATTATGCTTTCTTCTTTGTTTATACTTAATACAAATACTCTTCATGTTGAATTCACATTGCATAATTATTTCAAATCCTGAGAAATTACTTCTTTAATTTGCTTTAATAATTCTCCAGTCCATGGGCCAGCTTTGTTCAGAGCTCCAGATACTTATTCATAGGCTGGTTAACTAAAGACAGCTGTATGAGAATGGATATTATAAACTAAATCTCTCTCCAGATGTTAATGACTTATTTAAATATTTGTATTTGATTACCTGATTTTTCTGCACATAATCAAGATGAAATTTAGGGAGATAGATTTGCATTACTCTTATTATTAATGATTTGGAACACTCATATGGTTGTTAATAGTAAGCAGTTCTTTTTAGAATGTCTTGTTAATGTCCTTTGACTACTTATCTATTAAAGAATGACTCTTGGTCATATAAATATATGTGCATATATATAAAACAGATATATATGTAAAACAGGTGTATATATATATATAACAGACATATAATGGAGAGAGAGAGAGAGAGAGAGAGATGGAGAGAGAGAGAGAGAGAGAGAGAGAGAGAGAAACTGCTTTTATATCTTGAAGACCAAACTCTTATTAGAGAAATTTGATACAAATATTTTTACCCATTATAACATTTCTCTTCTTAGGTGCATTAATTTTCTTTATGTAAATTTTCAGTTTCTTTTGAAAAGATTTATGCTATTTTCTCTTTTGTAATGGCCTCTATGCCTCATTTGGTTAAAAATATATCTACCCAGGGGAAGCTAGGTGGCTCTGGGGATACAGAACCAGGACAGAAGGTGGGCGTTGTGAGTTCAAATTTGACTTCAGATACTTCCTAGCTGTGTGATCCTGGACAAGTCACTTAACCCCATTGCCTAACCCCGGTGGCTCTTTTGCCTTGGAACTGATACTTAATATCAATTTTAAGACAGTAGATACACATTTAAAAAATTCATCTACTACCTATAGCCATGAGAAATATGTGATCTGCTTCTCTTCTAATTTTGTTGTAGTATTATCTTTAAAACTAAGATCTCAAAAAAATTAAGGTCTCATACTTTTAGAATTTTTGTGGAATATGGTTTAAGGTGTTGCTCTAAGCTTAATATCTGCAGATGGCTTTTAAGTTTATCTGACTGATTTTTAAATTTTATATCAATGATTTTTTTCCTAAGTAATTTACAATAGATCACGGTCTCTTGAGACAAATTCAATTTTTTTTTCTAGAACAATGGCTAATTGAATTCTCTTGTTTCTAATTTTTTCCCTTGTCTGGGCTAGCTGATTTCTAAAGCTCCTATGAGCATTGAGATTCAATGACTGGTCCATCTTGGATGGTTCTCTGGTTTCCAGTTTTTGTGTAGCTCTAACCACCTTCAGGGACAAGTCCTTAGACTAAGCTAGAGAGCAAAAAAATCTCAACTGTGTTGGCTACTACACTTGGTCAGTTTTGGGGACAACTTGGATACCACCATGTAGATACAAATGAGCATTATATGTATAATCAGAAGAAAGCTTCTTGTGAACACCTTCAGAATCTGTGAATATTAAAAAAAAATTAAGCCCTTACCTTCCATTTTAGAATCTATACTATGTTCCAAAACAGAAGAGCAGTAATGACTAGACAATGGGAGTTAAGTGACTTGCCAAGAGTCACCCAGGTAGGAAGTATCTGAGGTAAGATTTGAACCCAGGACCTTCCATTTCTAGCCAGACCTATGTGGTACCATTTTTTAATTCCAGGAGTCAATATTAAGTGCTTTTCAGGTGCTCTTCATTGTTTTAGATTCTTCTGCCCTTGAAAACAAAGCCAGAGGCAGAATGTAAGCCTTCTGGTAAACAGATAATAATCCATAAAAAGGATGCTGCCAGAAGGCTTTTCAGAATTCTCTTAAATTAGTTTTTTTTTTTAATTATCTAGTTACCCTTTAGAAGTCTGGAGCAGTCTCATTTCTTTATTAATTTGTCCCTTGTTGTCACAGCTAGGCTCAGGCTCTAGATGGTTCTAGAATATTAGTTAAATATAAGGCAGCTAGAATTTTTATTTGCTTCCCCTTCTCTCCCCCATCCTCACCCTGATTCCCAGGTAAATGTAGTATGTGGCTTTTCTGTTACTGGTGGCTGAGGTGGAGAAGTACAATTAAATATGTTCAGGTGGAAGAACCTATAGGATTTCATGTGCACCAGAGCAATGGTTAGGGTGTACATGTTGTGATAAGTATCCTCTTACTGATTTGGGGAATGGGATGATGTAATATGATTGAATATAAAGGGACTGTCTCTTATTACCATGATCCTCATGGCTTCTGATCACTTACTAAATTCCTGACCACTGTGTTTTCAAACAGCTGATATACCTGCAGAAGTTATATTTGACATGCTTATGTGGTACAGTGGACCTGGCTTCAAATCCTTCCTGGAGATGTTTATTATCTACGTGACCTTGGGCAAGTCACTTAACTTTCATAGGTCTCAATTCCCTATTCATAAAATACGTGTGGGGAAGAGGGCTAGATGGGCTTTGAGGTTCCATTCTAGGATCTTAATGCCTTATGCCTTAATGCCTAATGATTCAGCATCATCTTTCCAGCTTTATAATATAGAGAACTCCTTCTTCCCAGGGTCATGAACTTTCTTTTCGTTTGACCCATCCATCCTATTAGCCTGGGTGGAACACTCCAAACAGAGGTCACAGGTTAAGAGCCCTAGGAACATGACCCATAAGTAAGGGTTATGGTTCCAGGGTAGGGAGACTTTGATTGGTTCCTGAAATGTGATAGACCAGCTCAGAGACACAGGAAAGGGCTATAAAAGATGAGACCATAGAGGAGATCAAGGGTTTTTGGTGTGAGTTTGCTGGTATTGATTCTTCTACTCCATCTGGTGTTGGTGGCTTAAGAGGAAGGCACCCTCATGGGCTGGCAAGACTCTTGCTCTGAAGAGACTATTGGATTTCCATGTGGAGATCAGAACCACGGATCAGACTTTAGAGTAGTAGACTAGAAAATAATTTTCTATTTCCTTCCTTCCTTATTTCTTTCTTATACTATATTTATATTTAAATTGTTTAAAGCTACTATCATCCTTATGACTTAAGAGTTCATTTTATAAATGGCGACCACAATAATTTTTTTACTAATATTATTTAACAAAACCAATGTCTAAATATTACATGTAGCATTTTAATTATTACATATTACATTCATTTTCATTATTACAATGGAAATAGGAGGGAGAGAAAGATCCACAGAATATGGTGTCAATGACATGGATAAGGAGATAGGGAATAATGGATAGAAAGAGGTACTGAGCTGTTGTTCATCCTTCATTTTTGAAGAAGACCAATAACATCACAGGGTGATGTCTCTTGATTGTGAACTAGATTATTTATTTGTTTGTTTATTTATTTTAAGCCCTTACCTTCCATCTTGGAATTAATACTGTGTATTAGTTCCAAGGCAGAGATGGTTTGTCCCTGGTTGTGTTTCAGTTGTTTTTCAGTTGTTGTCTACTCTTCATCTGGGGTTTTCTTGGCAAAGAAACTGGAGTGGTTTACTATTTCCTTCTCCAGTTCATTTTGTAGATGAGGAAACTGAGACAAAGAGGGTTAAGTGATTTGCCCAAAGTCACACAGTAAGTGTTTAAGGCCAGATTTGAACTCATGAAGATGAGTCTTCCTGATTCTAAGTCTGGTACTGTGACAAGGAAATCACTTTAAAAGACTGATATATATTAATTTAAGGTCGCCAAGGAATTCAGGTATGTAATTCCTAAATGAAAACTCAAGTCAGCAGTCAACCTTTTATGGAGTTTTAAATTACAAACGGGAGGAAGAAAGGTAAGAGAGAGAAAGAGAGAGAGAGAGAGAGAGAGAGAGAGAGAGAGAGAGAGAGAGAGAGAGAGAGAGAGAGAGAGAGAGAGAGAGAGAGAGAGAAGGGGAGAGAAGGGAATAGGGCTTAAATACCCCCTTTCTGTTTAGGCTGGGCAAAAGGCCCAAGCCCTTAGATAGCTGAGGCAAAGAAAAAAGACCAGTCCCTATCATTCACATGACCAAAATGGAGAAACAGCCTCAGGGGCCTCCACCTCCAGCCTCCTTCAGAGCAAGCTTCTCAGAGCACAACCTCTCAGAGCAAACACTCTCCAACCACCCCAGTCCTCAGACCCCGCTATCTTTAAGGAAACCATCCAAGTTCCCTCCCCTCAGTTCTCACATCTACCAATCACTGTCTATGTCTTCCCTGTGCCAATGGTGGCTCTAGCTTAACCCAGGACCGCCCAGAGGTCTGTGGCTTTGCACATGTCTGTTGAAGGTCATATTCTCAAATAATTAAATCTTGATCCTTTGCTGCAGCCCTTCCTAAATCCTGTTACCCTGAGTAGGGTGGAGATTGGAAGTTCCAAGACCTGGTTCTGTCATTCCAAGTATCTCTATTGTATCAATTCTAAAATCAATCATGACTCAAAGAACTTCCTGTTCTATGCTTAAGCATAGGTCAAAGCCCTTTCCATTGTTCAGCAAAAGGTTTCTGTCCTAAAGTAGTCTTAAGTAGGGAGGAGAAGGATCCTCCCATGCCAAGGGGAGGTTCACATTCCAATAGACTATCAGTAGGAAATTTTTCAAGTATGAAATTTCCCAATGGTGAAATTTCCAACATTTATAAGTCTAAGAAATTTTAAGGTTTACAGTACTCTAACCACTGTGCCTCCTACCATCCTGGTTTGTCCCTGAATGCATCTCCAAAGCCTTCTCAGCTTGGGAAAACCTGTCAGAACTTGTGTCCCATTGGCATAGCCCTATGCACCTCATTGAGATCTCAGAGTAAGACCACAGTTGAGGGTCCTTCAGGTCAATTAAACCAATTAATTGGGTACCTACTGTGTGAAAGGCATTGTGCTGGGCACTAGTACAAATGTGGGCCAAAATATAGTAATATTGTTAAGTGGAAATGCAGCTGGTTGACCTTATAACTATATGCCAAAAGTGTTGATTAGTGGATTGATTTTAATTGTGGAAAGGTTTCCAGTGAGGGCCACTCAGTTTGGTTCTTAGCCTTGTACTGCCTAATATCATTGTCAAACCAGCTCTCTCCTCAATAAACCACTCTACAGATAAATCTCCCAGACAATCCTAGGAGATAGGTGCCATTATTTTCCCATTTGTACATATGAGGAAACTGAGACCAACAAAGATTAAGTGACTTGACCAGTATCTGATAATATATTCGAGCTGAGATTTTTGTTGATTCCATGCCCAGTGCTTTATCCCTTATATCACCAAGTAGCGGTATTTTTGTATTGCTTGCTGTCTTTGAACCATCTTGACTTCCTTAATTGTAGATTTTGTCAACTGGTCACAATCATATTTCTTGTGTTAGAAATGTCTTCTTAGAAATGGGGGCAGTTGGCTGTCTCAGGGTATTGAGGGTCAGGCCTAGAGATGGGAGGTCCTGGGTTCCTAGTTGTGTGACCCTGGGCAAGTCACTTGACCCCCATTGCCTAGCCCTTACCACTCTTCTGCCTTGGAACCAATGCACAGTATTGATTCTAAGATGGAAGGTAAGACTTTAAAAAAAAGTAATGTCTCCAATATTGAGTGGAATTAGGATGGGGATGTACTATGAGTCTAAAGGAGACCTCTAATGGACCAGAGGCAGATCAGTGGCACTGATTCCTTCCTGGGACTCTACCAGCAGCTTTAGAAACACAACAGACTTTCCTTGGCAGTGAGATGCTAGTCACTGAGGAATGGGGTACTCTCCACTTTAAAGACTGTCACAATCAGATTTTGACTCAGATGCTGATGATGTCATGGAAAGAATACTGAATTTGGAGTCAGGAAGAGAGGTTGAAAGTCTGCCTCAGACACGTATTAGCTGTATGGACCATTGACAGGTCACTCAATCTCTATGTTTCTGCATCTGTCAAATGAGACTGTTAGACTAGAGGGCCTGCGAAATCCTTCCGGCTTTATATAAAAGACCTGAAATTGGTCCATCATATAAGTGGTTGGCTTCCCTTCTGCTGATGGCTTCTCAGACACTTTTTTATTTTTTTTTATTTTTTTATTTTTTGCCTTACACTGCTATAACCCAACATATGCGTTCTGAAAAATCACCCTTCTAGGAAAGTGACTCAATAAAAACCCCAGAGCAGCTGGGAAACACGGGGTTGGGGCACAACACTCAAAAACTTCTTCAGTGACATAAAAGGAAGGTAGAGGACAGTTTTATTCATTTTAAATGTTTAAGAAATACATAAATCCCACAATAAATAGAGGGAGCATCCTTAGCCTCAGATGGATGCTTAGCCTGTGACCTAGTTCTCCCAAGGCCCTGTGGCTACAAGAGGGACGCTTCTGTGAGTCCCAATTCTGGCTATGGATTGAGGACTCTGGCCAAGGAGGAGGCAGGTAAAGTGTGTGGGTGTAGATCAGCCCTCATCCACCTAAAGCTCTTACTCTACCAGACCATAGACAACAAATATGTCTCTTTGGCTTGAAAAAGACATGAAAAGTGGCTCTCAGAAGGGTTGTAGTTCGAGTTTGCACTCCCAGATATAAAGACCAGACAGTCACTGTCCTCAAAGAGCTTGAATTTAATAAGAGGAAATAGCACACATATATCTAGCTATACTAAGCAAGGATCTAGGTGTGTCTACAAAGACATTGGGAGGAGTGGAAGAGAAGAAAATTCCAAAAGAATGTAAAAAACCTTTTACAATTTCTTCTACTGCGCCAATTGCTTTTCCACCTCTGTCTTCTTAAATAACCCTTTGGTTACCTGCCTGGAGAAAGGAGAGACTGAGGATGGGCAGGGGTGGTTATCAGATTCTAATCAGTTAATTCTACTACAGATGAAAGCTTCCTCAGAAAAGAAGGTTAAGACAAAACTAAATCTTTAAGAAAATATAACTAGATTTTAGGTCCTTTGTCTAATCCCTATGGAGGCAACTAGGTGGAGCAATGGATAGAGGATTTGGGCTGGAAATCAGAAAGACCTGAATTCCAATTCAGCCTCAGACACTTAACTAGCTAAGTGATACGGGGCAAGTCACTTAACCCAGTTTACCTCAGTTTTCTCATCTGTAAAATGCACTGGAGAAGGAAATGACAAATCACTCCAGTATTTTTGTCAAGAAAACACCAAATAAGGTTACAAAGGGTCGGACAGGTGCCGAATGAATGAACAACAACTAATCTTTATAGCCATAATCTACCCAAGTGGGCAAATTGTTTATCAGACACATCTTTTAAGATTTAAAATCTGCTTTAAATGGAATATAGGTTTATGTTTATCTGGAAATGTTTCTACTGAAGAATGTGGGACAAGGAAACCAATACTGACAAGTAGGGAAAGAAAAATATATATTTTATAACCAAAGCCTCTGATCTTTGCCTTTATTTTCATAAATTAACAGTACTAAACCTTCTTTTCCTATTTTCCACATACAGTAGTTAACCAGTTCATTATGATCTAGTCTTCATTTCCATAAATGAAACAAACCTCTGAAGCAATTTCAATTAGACAGAATATGTCAGAAAGCCAAGAAAGGACAAGGGATAAACTTTCCTTCCTTCTTCCTTCCTTCCTTCCTTCCTTCCTTCCTTCCTTCCTTCCTTCCTTCCTTCCTTCCTTCCTTCCTTCCTTCCTTCCTTCCTTCCTTCCTTCCTTCCTTCCTTCCTTCCTTCCTTCCTTCCTTCCTTCCTTCCTTCCTTCCTTCCTTCCTTCCTTCCTTCCTCCCTTCCTTCCTTCCTTCCTCCCTTCCTTCCTTCCTTCCTCCCTTCCTTCTTTCCTTCCTTCCTTCCTTTCTATCAATTCTGTACAATTAAAGGGTAGGCAATGGGGATTAAATGACTTGCCCAGGGTCACACAGCTAAGAAATGTCTGAGGCCAGATTTTAACCCAGGACCTCCTGTCTCTAGGCCTGGCCCTCAATCCACTGAGCCACCTAGCTGTCTGATAAATTAAAGAATTCTAGGAATATAGTCAATTCAGTCAAAAATATTAGTGTATTTTCCTAATAAGCCACATTCCTATGAATGATTAAGAATTTACTAAATATTTAGAGGACATTTCTATAGTAGGAGATGCTCAGGGAAACATTGTTCTCCTGTTTTGTGATGTCAAGTTTAATTTCTCTTTACATTATTGGTTGAGGTTTAGTCTCAGGGTTTAGAAAGCAAGACAAGGTAATTTCATTTGATGGACACAATGACATAATGCAATAAAATGACAAGACCTCCTTTCCCCTCAAGCAACAGGCAGGGACACTTGCTCATTTATTTTGTGTTAATAATAATAATGAACACGTAGTGTTTTTAAATTTGTTCTTTATGAATATATCGTTGAATCTTAATTTGGAATTCTTAATTTGGAGTTCTTAATTTGGAATCTGTGACATTAAAAATTAATATTTAAAAACTATTTTAGTATATTGGTTTCCTTTCTACTTCTTTGTATCTTATTTTATGCATTTGAAACCATTATTCAGAGAAGGGGCCCATAGGCTTCACCAGACTGTTAACAACAACAAAAATTTTACAAAGGCTACCTTATATCCTCATAACTGTGAGAGGTAGGTGCTATTACTATCTCCATTTTACAGATGACAAAACTGAGGCAAACAGAAGTTAAGTGACTTTCCCAGGGAAACATAGTTAAATGTCTGAGAATTCAAACACACACCTTTCTGACTCCAAGACAGTACTGTGTTCACTGCTTAATGTTTTCATTCTTTAGGAAATGAAGATGACATTTAAAAGGCCCAATCCATAGAGGTCATGCATGATGTTAAGTGGTAGGGGTTCACATACAATCAAAAAGAGTCAACCTCTATCCTCAAGGAGCTTACATTCTATTGGGAGAAAATAACATGCAAAAGAGAGCTAAAAAGGAAAGTGGGGAGTGTGATGGTGAAGTACTAAGAATCCGAAACACAGCTAGGAGGGGAATGCAGGGTAGCTGGTGTAGGTCCTTCCCCCAAATGAGGTTCCAGGAAGAACTCATTTCATTTCCCACTAGGCTGCACCACTCTGTATTTCTCCATCACACCCCAGAAATTTCTGTAACTTGGAAGAGCATTTCAGCCCAGGAGCTCACATCTAATCAGCCGCCCCTGCCCCAGGGATCCCTCCCTCTGATTGGAAAATAGAGGGTTCCTCCCAGTACCTTTATTTAAGGAGAGCATCCAGGACAACCATCTCTTTTATTTCCCATCTAGCTGTACTTCTCTGGACTTCCTTCCTCCCTTCCTCCCTCCCTTCCTCCCTTCCTCCCTCCCTTCCTTCCTTCCTCCCTCCCTTCCTCCCTTCCTCCCTCCCTTCCTTCCTTCCTCCCTCCCTCCCTTCCTTTCTCCCTCCCTTCCTTCCTTCCTTCCTCCCTTCCTTCCTGCCTTTCTTCCTTCCTTCCTTCCTTCCTTCCTTCCTTCCTTCCTTCCTTCCTTCCTTCCTTCCTTCCTTCCTTCCTTCCTTCCTTCCTTCCTTCCTTCCTTCCTTCTTCCTTCCTTCCTTCCTTCCTTCCTTCCTTCCTTCCTTCCTTCCTCCTTTCCTTCCTTCCTTCCTTCCTTCCTTCCTTCCTTCCTTCCTTCCTTCCTTCCTTCCTTCCTTCCTTCCTTCCTTCCTTCCTTCCTTCCTTCCTTCCTTCCTTCCTTCCTTCCTTCCTTCCTTCCTTCCTTCCTTCCTTCCTTCCTTCCTTCCTTCCTTCCTTCCTTCCTTCCTTCCTTCCTTCCTTCCTTCCTTCCTTCCTTCCTTCCTTCCTTCCTTCCTTCCTTCCTTCCTTCCTTCCTCCCTCCCTCCCTCCCTCCTTCCCTCCCTTCCTCTCTCCTTCTTCATTCAGCTTCCTTTTGAATATTGCTTTCCCCAATCAGAATGTAGTTTCTTGAGGGCAGGAACTGGGATTTTTGCCTTTCTTTGTATTACCAGTGTTTATCAATGTGCCTGGCACATAGAAGGTACTTAATAAATGTTAATGGACTGGCAATAAGAAAAGAGAGCATGAGTAGAGGGATATCCTGGCATGAGAAGTCCCAGAAGCTAAGGGAAGTTCCAAGGTGAGGAGTCCAGTGAGTGATGGAGGGGATATTTTCATTGAGAGAAAGGTTGATTGTGATGTTTCATCACATGTCTCCCTTGGGTCTTCATGGGTCTTCATCAAAAGATAAATAAATTTTAATTTCATCTACAGTATTTACATGAGAGGAAAATCATATGCTTACTAGAAGAAGCTTAGTTTTCAGGCTTCTTTAGCAGCACTTTTTTGGTTGTACTCTTCCTCCCAGCATGAATTTAAACCCAGATGTATAGAAATAAGTTACCTGCCTGAAACCCACTGCCAGACACTCTTCTCTAGATCTTGAGTTCAGCTTGGCTGCTCTAGGCTGGATCTGATGACAGCTTTCATTATCACTTATCCTTCCTAATCTGACACATGTTGAGTATGTGCTCAGGTACAGCAGGAATCCAAGTACAATAGCTGCCTCAATCAGACCTTTCACTTCTATTCATTCTGCTCATTTTTTTCAGATTCACTTTCTAAATCTGCTGGGCATGCTCATTCACCACAGGTCAAGGGGTGTTTACTGAGCTCATGTCATGTAACCGTCATGGTGCTAAGTGACATAGAGATAGGAAAGATATTGGAGGATTTCTGTGCTCCATAGCTACTTACAAGGAAGGAAGGAAGGAAGGAAGGAAGGAAGGAAGGAAGGAAGGAAGGAAGGAAGGAAGGAAGGAAGGAAGGAAGGAAGGAAGGAAGGAAGGAGGGAAGGAAGGAAGGAAGGAAAAAAGGAATGAAGGAAGGAAGGAAGGAAAGGAGAAGGAAAAGAGGGAAGGAAAAGAAAGGAAAGAAGATAGAAAGAAAAAGAAAGGAAAGAAGTAGGGAAAGAAACACATATAATCAAACTTAGATTTATATGACATAGACTATGCATTCAACACTAATTTAAAGAAGGGAATGATCAATTTGGCCTGAATGGTTAGGGCAGGTTTCTTGGAAGATTAGATCTGAGTTTGGTTTTGAAGGACAAATAGGTTCTGGGTTGTAAGAAAGAAGTGGGGAGGATATTCCAAGTAGAGAAAAATAGCATGATTAATACCAAGGATCAAAAAATGAGCTTGATATAAAGGAGAGAGTTAAGTGATCTGCCTGACAAGAGTGTGGATAAGTTCAAGTAATGCAAAGATAGATGCCAGGCTAAGGAGTCTGGACAATAGAAAGGCATCAGAGAACCATTTAAAAATGATTTTATGAATAAGAGTTATATGAATAGGAGGTTACAACATTGAATAATACGTTAGAATCAAAACTTAGAATAGAAAGGAATAAGAAGAGATAATCTGGTATCTGTTTTGCCTCAAGTAAGGTAATGAGTCACCTGTATTTTGTAGATCAGGTAGCTGAAACTCCTAAAGGTTAAGGTCATCTAGAAAATTGGCATTTTAATGTCTACATTTTTATCCAGGAACTAAACTCTCTGCACCCCACTTTAAAAAGATATAAAATGAGCAATTTAGATTATATGGCCTCAAAGGTCCCTTCTAATTTGAAATCTGTGATCCTGTAACCCCTTAGGTTATTATTTTCAGTAACTGAGATGTGATGTGCTGAAAGCCTGAAATAAATTAGTTGGTGATAGCAAAGGAAGGGACAGATTTAAGAGAAAAGGCATGTCTACAGCTATTGATGCATTCATTTGTTCCTCTATTTATTTTGTATGAATTCTTGTTCACTTTAGAGCAGACACAACTGTATAGAGTACTGTATACAAGCAAGCACATGACTGATGCTTTTCATGACTTAACTCAAGGGCTCGTGGTACCTATCTCATCAGCTCCTAAAACAATAAAAGTATCATCAGCAGATATGTTCTTCACCATCCCTCCTGAATCCTACTGCTCTTCTCAATATCTTATATATCTTGTGTTAGCTCACAACTGGCTCCACCTGGCCCTTTAAGAACCTAATTAATCACTAAATATAGTCCATAAGTTGCTCTTTGCAACCCCTGCATGTATCTTCCCCCCCATCGTGTGATGCCATCTGGTGCTATAAACTCACCCTCTGCATTCCCTTTCAAAGAGCCAAATTCAATGCATTCTAAATCAAGAATGTTGTGTAATTTCATAGTTCTGGACTAAGAAAAGATTTGAATCTAATGCCTCCTTGTGGATTATTTCAGCATAACTATCACATAATATGCCATTTCTTTACTGAAATGACCTCTTCTTTTTTCCTTTATTTTAAAATTTCTTCCTCCACTCCCAGTTAAGGGAGCCAAGTAAACCCCTACTAACAACCGGTTCTTTTCCTGTCGGTATATTCGTCTAGTTTTCTTTTCCCAGTCCTATTGATATATTATAGGAAACCCAAATTTATTAAGCTTTCCTCTCTCATTCCAGTCGAGTTTATGTTTTGATACTAAAAAACAAACAAACACTCCCCTCCCTAAATTCAGGAATAAGGAAATAAAGATAGTGCCCTGATTCAATCATTTCTCTCGCCTCCACTCATATTTCTCTAACTAATTCAATCTTGAGACTTTGATCTTCAGTGGGAGCTGAACACATTAGTGCCTGAAGGTATTTCAGGGCAAAATCTCAATATGGGCAGCAAGATCTCCATTGGCTCTCAGATTCCTGCATTACTTGAACATCATGGGGTAAGGGAGTGAATATTGCCAAATGAAGTGTGTGACACTCTTCTGTGTCTTTTCCTAAAAATATGACTCTAGTTTCCTACTTTCAGTTTTACTTGGCCACTTGCTCTTGGATCATCAGCCTAGTAGGAAAGGGAAGGCAATTCTGTGATCTACTTATTCCCTACCTCATCTCTGGCACACATCATTCTCCCCTGTGGATTCAGGAAAATACTCGCAGGAAGGCTTGCTACCTGCCTAACCATTCTCTGCTCTCTTTCTTGCCTGTCATGATGACATCATTCTATACATGGGAAGGGAGATGGAGAGGAAGAAAGAGAGAAGGCAGAAGGCAGTTAAGATTCCATGAAAATGACCATAATTTCCCACATAGTGAAAATCATCTCTCAGTTTAGCTGTTGTAGTTATATATATATATATATATATATATATATATATATATATTTTTTTTTTTTAACCCTTTACCTTCTGCCTTGGTATCAATTCAAACCAGAAGAGCGTCAAAGGCTGGGCAATTGGGGTTAAGTGACTTGCGCAGAGTCACACAGGTAGGAAGTATCTGAACCCAGGTACTCCTGACTCCAGACCTGGTGCACTACCCACTGTGCTACCTAGCTGTCCCTCTAGTTATGTTTATCATGTGTAATCTATAATTCAACAGGCATTTGTTTAGTGATGATTCTTTGGCGAGAACCCAAGATACCATACAACTTTTATGTGTCTTTCCAGGTTCATCATACTCTTTGTAACCATATCTGCTCAGAACCATAGTTCACCAGCATTCCACTATTTACTTTTACAAGTTAGGTGAAGGACAAATTGAGTTCAAAGAAAAAATATTCAGTGAAATAGAAAGCAACAAATAGAGATCTCTCCCATGAATTCGGGACACCCTCTCTAATGAATACCTGCACTATTAATAGGAAGCAAAGACACACATATTAAATATATATGGCCATAGCCCATGATTAGAGTCTCATGTTTATGAGTTCAAATCTGGCCTCAGACACTTAGTAGACTTGTGACCCTGATCAAGTCACTTAACCCTCTTTGTCTTTGTTTTTTCATCTGAAAAATGGACTGAAGATGGAAATGACATATAGGGAAAATGTGTGGCCAGGGTGAATGTATGAAATAGAGTACAGAAGAGAATACTTGTGGTCCTAGCATAAATGTTGGGGGGGTCAACTTTGGCATCCACCAATAGTTTTTGGTATATTGCATTCTTCCCAGATTTGCCTTTTTGCTGATCTTACCCAGTGTTCAATATCTGTATTATGTTCAGTGTCTGCTTGTCATGTGTCTGTAATATGTAGTCTCTGCTGGATGTTACTCCTTTTGCCTTTGTGTAGCTGCTTCTTGATATTATTCCATTGGTCCCAGAGTCCTGCCAGGAAAGCTCTACTTACTTTTACTTAGAGTTAGGCTTTCTCTTGGCTTCCTGCTTAATTTCCAGTTGCTAAACTATACTTAGTCCAAAGTAATAGTTTAGAAGCTTCCCTTGCAACAAACTTCAAAAGACTGGGCTTTTGCTCCCCAGTTTCTAAAACCCATTTCTTGTTATTCCATGCAAATGAATGGGAAGGGGAAAATGTATCAAAGGTAAGTTGAGTGGATAAAGTCCTTTTCTTTTTCTTTCTTAATAGCTGTTTATAGGTGATCATAGCAAGCTGCATTATATTTACAAGGCATTGTACTTAGCTTTGGGGATATAAAGACAAAATGAACTTGTCCTTCCTGTCAAAGACTACTCATTCTACTAGGGGATTATATATATATATAATCAAACAAAGAAGGTAATATGAATAAAGTGTTAGCAACCAAGAGTGTCAGCAAAGGATTCACACAGGATATTGTACCTTAGATCAGTTGTGAAGGAAAATAAGGATTCCAAAAGGAAGACATGAGCAGGAAGTATATATTCCAGGAATGAACTATCCCAACTCCAATTCACACTGACCAGTCAGGTCTAGGAGTGCACTTAGGGTTTTAGGAATATCACTGGAGGATAAAAGGAGTAGATTTTTTAATACTATATCTTGAGAGCTCCAACAGATATGTTCCTTATCACAATTATCAGTCAATATAATTCAGCCAGTCATATTCAATTAATTTTTTTTTAATCCTTACTTTCTGTCTTAGAATCAATACTAAGAATTGGTTTCAAGGCAGAAAAGTGGTAAGGGCTAGGCAACTGGGGTTAAGTGACTTGACTAGGATCACACAGTGAGGAAGTGCCTCAGGCCAATTTTGAATTCAGGACCTCTTGTCTCCAGGCCTGGCTAACTATCTACTGAGCCACCTAGCTATGCCTCAATTAGTTTTTATAAAGAGTGATTTACTAAAGTGATATGGTAAGAGAAGTTAGTATAAAACCTCTCCCCACTCCCCACTAACAAATTTGCGACAGCTTCACACAGGTACATATAAAGTCAAGAGAAACAGAGTTCAAGCTTGGAGAGCACATGTCAAAAAGGAATAATTTATAACTCTTGGGAATCTTTTTGCTCAGATGATGTCCATAAAGGCAGGTATGGGTGAAGAGATCTGAGGCTCTTTCTTTTCATGGGTTTAGCTGGAATGCATTTTCCTCATCACTTGCTTGAATTTCTGGTTTATATTTTCTTGATATTTTGTAGGCTCATAAGAAGTGACCTTAGTCAATCTAAATATTCTTTTTGTTTATTCAGTTGATTAACTCCGGCTGATCAAGGACTCTTCCCAATATTAGTCTAGACCTATGTCTGACTTGTTCCATAGAGTAGTATTCTCACCTCATTAAGCTATTAGAACTTCACATATTGGCATTTTAAATGGTTGGGGTAACTTGATTGATGTGCTCAACCAATCCCCTCTCTTACACTGATATATGTACTTATCACCTCGAGTAGAAAATAAACCCCTTACCAGAGATTGCTTCATTCATTATATTTCTATCCTCAACACTTAAAACAGTATCTGGCATAAGTGTCTTGGAGCTTGATTGATTGATCTTTGAGGCAATAAGGAGACATGGAAAGTTTTTGAACAGGAGTAAAATGATTCAGTCAACTATGCAGTGTGTCCAAATCCAAAATAAGAAGTATTTATTGTTTCAAATATTGCAAGGAAAATGCCCTAAGCAAAGGCACATAACTCCTTGTCTCTTCTTCCCTCTTCTTTACAAATGGTTATTTGCAACATCTGTACTAAACTGCTACGATCTGTTCATGTCAAATGAACAATCTCTTTGTACAAAGACATAGTATAGCAATGTCAGCAATCAAATCTTTGAGCACATTTAAAGTAGCCTAAGGACATTTGTCTGTGGAGTTCTCATACTGATGAAATCACAGGCCCTCAGAGAAGAAATTTGTCTTTCTATACCAGCAATAATGAATGGATTGAAAGAGGCCAGATTATGTACTGAAAAGAGTATCTGTTGCTAGGAAGGGTAAGTGTCTGGGCAAGATAGGAAGAGTGAAGGAGAGAAAGAGAGAAAGGGAGGGAGATAGATAGATAGAGACAGACAGGTAGACAGAGAGACAGAGAAACAGAGACAGAGACAGAGAGACAGAGGAGAAGATGAAGAGGAAGAAGATGATGATGAAGAAGGAGGAGGAGTAGGAGGAGAACGAGGGAGAAAAGGAGAAGAAAGAGAAGAAGAAAATTCCATGCCTTTGCCCAGGCTGTTCCCAAGACCTGGCATACTTTAATCAACTTTACCTCTTAAAACCTCAAGCTGACTTCAAGGCTCAGCTCAAGTGCTGCCCCTTATTTAGGAGTCCTTTTTTTCCTTGATTCTCCCATTGTTCTCCTCTCCACCCACCACCATTACTTTGTCTATATTGTGTATTTACAAGTTGTCTTCCTCTACCACAGTAGAGTAAAAGCATCCAATGGCAAGGATATTTAATTTCTGTCTTCATAGCCCCAGTGCTTAGTATGGTGCCTGGTATTTTGTTTCTATTCAGTGACTCTCCATAACCCAATTTGAGGGTTTCTTGGCAGAGATTTGTAATTTCCTTCTCTAGCTCATTTTACAGATGTCATGAAACTGAGGCAAACAGAGGTAAATGATTCATCAAGTCACAGAGCTTGTAAATGTCTAAGGACAGATTTGAACTCATAAAGTTAAGTCTTCCTGACTCGAGGCTGGGTACTCTATCCACTGGGCCACCTAGCTGTTTTGCCTGGTACTTAGCTGATGTTTGATAATGGCTTATTGTATTGAATCAAAATAAAAGTTTGTGGAATTGGGAGCCTAGGCTTCTTGCCCCGTATATAAATCCAGTGCATCAATCTCCAATATGACCTCCTTTTAGAAATTACTATGGTCCTTTGAATAGAATGGTCACATAGACTTCATTCAAAGAGTTTGTGAAGTATGGCCAAATTTGGGATGAACATGATTAGAAGTTGAGTACAGAATATCACAATTCAGTTATATAGTGTATATCCCTATATATAACCTAGGACCCAAGGTCTTGTGTCCCCATGGACCTCTCTCAAGGGTGCCTGGGCATAATTTATACACAATTTTCTTCACTAAGATAATTTGTGACTTACTGGTCAGTCATTTTTTCAATCCTGTCTGACTCTTTGTGATCACATTTGGGGTTTTCATGGCAAAGACACTGGAGTGGTTTGCTATTTCCTTTTCCAGCTCATTTTACAGATGAGGAAATGGAGGCAAACAGGATTAAGTGATTTGTTCAGGGTCCCGCAGTGTGTAAGTGTATAAAGGCAGTTTTGAACTCAGGAAGAAGTGTCTTCCTGTTTTCACAGCACTCTATTCACTGTGCCATCTAACTGCTCAATTTCCTTCTCCTGTGAAATGGGGTCAGCCTAATTCCCAAAATTGTCATAAGGATTTAATGAAATCAGAAAGTGAAAAACATGTTATCTCAAAACAGAATATTATTACAAGTTACTTCTTACTTATTTCACGTTGGCATTGGATTCCTTTTTTTTTTTTTGCTAGCCCTAGCTAGTCAATTCTCAATTCTATTCATGTAATTTTCCTGTAGCCCCTTTTAAGTTTCAGGCTGATTTCATGTGATCATGCAGTATTCTCCTGACCCATCTCCTCTGTAGATTCCTTAGATAATGATGGAAACTCAATTTAATATACAGGTACAGAAACATGGAAGAATCTGAGCAGAGGGACCCATCCGTTAGGGAGGAAAATCAACAGATGACTGATAAGTCTCTCCCCACCCCTTTATTCAGCACATTTTATGAATCCATCATTCCTTCTCACATGACCCCTTTAGTAAACTGGCTATTAAAACACATTTCTTATTTTCTTCAAGGTATTGCCCAGAGATGCACAGCTATCAAGTATCACTTTTCTCAGCCAATCCGCTTGCGAAACATTCCCTTTAATTTAACCAAGACAATCCAGCAAGACGAGTGGCACCTGCTTCGTAAGTATCCACCACAAGGAAGATATCTGAGACAGAAGCAGAAACTTCCTGTGCGAGACTTTGTTTCTCACTTCCTGCGTGACACTTTGTTTTCCCCTGAGCTCTGGGCTGGAGTCCGTCTAGAAACAACCCCAGGGTCGGTGTTGGTAGTAAGAGACAGTGCAGTGTATCTCTACCCTTGGGATCCAATCACACCTAGTGAGAAGCTGACGAAACTAATTCAGTGCAAAGAGGATTTGACTTGTTTACCCAGTAGAGCCTGTATGTGTACATGTACATTTATATAGCTACCTGCTTGCCCCTAAGTGCAAGGTAATGTCTGGTCCCATTGCTGGGGTTTTGTTTTTGTTTCTTTAGTTTTTATAAAGCTAGTTTGAGGCACCGAATGAGAAGAAATAGCAGCCCAAGTCTAAGCTAGTAGTTACTCATGTTTTTGTTCTGTTTATACACTCTAGACAATCATCTTGACTCTTTGTACATCTGCTATAATGTCCCCGTGAATATTATGTTGGTAATTTTCTGGAGAGGAGCTGTAGGTTCCTGCAGGTCTCTAAGGCAGCAATTATCTTTTTCCTCATCAGCAAAACACATTAGAACACCTGAAATAATCTCATCACATTTAGGAAGCCAAATGAGGTTGAAAAACCTCCATGATGACAGTTAACAAGTGGCAGCAGTAGTTTAGAAAATGTTTATAGCAAACAGAGGATTTAATGCAATTTGCTACTGGGATATGTCATCTTTGTGGTTGTTAGTCGTCTGGAAACACTTATTAAGCTCCTACTATGGGCCAGCACTGTACTAAGCCCTGGTGATGCAAAAGGAAGGAAAGGCTATTGTAAGAAAACAAGTTGTGTGTAAATTCTGAATCAGAACAGTGGTAAGGAGCAGCTTTGTGTTTTCGGTGGGCTGCACTCACCCAGATAGAAATATTAAGTTGTGCATTCATATATATTGTATCTAAAATCCGTAATCATTAGAAATTTGGAGTCATCAGAATGAAATGTGATCTTCTTTGTAGTGGTAAGATTTCCTAAAAATGCCTTCTGATAGCTGAATTTTAATCATCCTTCCTCAGCAAATCAAAGGTGAATATTGTTTTTTAAACCTTTACCTTCTATCTTAGAATTGATGCTAAGTATTGGTTAATAAAAGTTGCTTAATAATACGTAATAATAATAATACATTGGCTCACAATAATTTATTATATTATATAATAATAAAAAATAAGAATTCCAAAGCAGGAGCGCCTAATAAAGTCTGGGCAAATGAAGTTAAGTAACTTGCCTAGGTCACACAGCTAAGTGTCTGAGGCCAAATTTGATCCCAGAACCTCCTGTCTCTCAGATTGGTGCTCTACCTACTGTGTCACTTAGCTGCCTACTTTATTGGAAGTGGTTTCCAAGAAAAAAAAGATTTTATTAAATCTCTATCCTTAAAGGTTGTCTTTCCTGTTAGTGTTGGTGATCTTTACAGTAGAGATTGCTGCTTTTGTATTAGCAACCCTGATGTGAGAGGCAACAGGGCATAGTAAGCAAATAGAAGAATCAGCCTCTGAATTGGGAAAACCTGGGTTCAAGCCTGCCTCTGATTCTTACTGGCTGTTTGACCTTGAGGAAGTCACTTAACCTTTTACTGTCTCCAGACAGCTCTCTAAGGATATGAGGTGCAAAATGGAATTTACTCTCTGGGAGTTCCTGCACTAATTAAATCACATGTTTGGGTTGAAGCAAAATAAGACCAACATATATCCAAAATGGACTTTGTCTGTTCCTCTATTCTTAAAGGTCATAACAAATTACATTAATCACCTGAACCACAGGGAAATGAGAAAGAGATGGGACAATATTGGTCATACTTATAAGATGCCCGGGGGAATGGTGTGTATTCTGGACTGACTGAAATTTTAAAGCTATCTGCACTATCTCTTAATTATCATGCTCCTTCAGGCCCTTGCTGCCTTTTTTCACTTTCTGCAGAAATATTTGCTCATAGTTCATTTAGGGATGCTGTAAATCAGGAATAGGAACTCTTTCCTTGAAAAAGGAAGGGTGATAATATGAACTACATTAGAAATTTGATTCAAGAGAAGGGAGGGGGAGGATTTGACTCAAAATTTTTTTAAAAAGGTCAAAAATTATTTTTATATGTAATTGAGGTGGGGGAATAAAATATTATAATAAAAAAATTTTTTTAAAGAAATTTGATTTCCATTTACCTACTTCTCCATTTCATCATCTACATAGTATCTTTGGGTTACCCTCTAAAGGATTGCCATGCACTATATTTGTAGTTAAAGTTTGGGCAAATGTGTCCCATTCCTGTTGTTTTTCCTTGAACCAGGATTGTAAGCCACAGTCTTTGACCAGCAGTATATGGGGAGCTTATCTGTGCTGGGGCTGGGCTCCATATTGGATGATCTTATTTTTGTTTCCAGTGTGACCTATCAGGCTTGACATTTGAGAACACAATGAGAGCTTGGTATTTGGGAGTAGTGCTAACTTTAGGTTTCATAAGGAAGGCCATTTGTCATGGATCCTGGATTTTAATGGAGCTCCACAGATCCACCTCCCACCTGGACTTTGCTTGGCTCTCTTCTATTGCCATGATTATTGGCAGGCACAAAGGGGCAGGTACACATTTCAGGTTAACCTGTTCTTCCTTGAAGCCCAGCTTTCCATGGGATTCCTTTTCTGTCTTGGCTTAAAATGGCATAGGTTGTGTAGAGAATAAGTAGGTATCCCCACCATTTTCTCCCTTGAATTACTCAGAACCAGAGTTCCCCAGTTTGCCCTTGCCCTAGTGCCTATCCATTCCAAAGTCACCCTCTAAGAACCCCTAGTGGTATAACCCTCTTCAATAGCCATACTAAAATCTATCGTGTTTCATTTCCCATGGTCCACAGTTATATTAAAAACTCTTTTCTACCTCTCTTTTGGCACCAGACTTACGAAGAATCACAGCAGGCTTCCTGGGAATGGCTGCAGCCGTGCTTCTCTGTGGTTGCATCGTAGCTACTGTCAGTTTCTTTTGGGAGGAAAGTCTGACCCAGCATGTGGCAGGACTACTTTTCCTTATGACAGGTATGGTCCTATCTCCCTTCCCCATGAAAGGTGAACCTCATGCTTTTCTTGACCCCTCCCACAGTCACTGTCTGAGCAATGACCTTCGTTTTGGTATTTCTCAGTTATGGTGGTTGGATTAAAAGATTCTCATCATTTCAGTGAGGGAGCACATCCAGAAGAAAACAAAAAGGCCAGAAAATAATCTGTATTCTTTTCCCTTTTGATTGGAGTGGTCATTTTGACCAGATGTCTAGAAGATGCTGCTAAACATGTCTTGGATATAGGTATTTGGATCATTCTGGTCCATTCCCACAGAGGATAACCTAACGCAATCCTGGACTTTTACAAATATGTGTAAAAAAAAAACAACAAAAAACAAATACGTGCCTTTGGTTATAGGTAGAGGCTGTAGCTAGAGTTATAGAGTCACCCTCATTTATGAAAAATCCATTCAAAGCCCATATCCAACTGATTGTGAGTTATTAGCATCATCATTCTGTATGTAGAATAATGTATTTTGGGGTTCAAATAATTAATAATTCTTTACTTTGGGTTAATACTTTTCAGCCATTAAGAGCTTCACATACATTATTTCATTAGATCTTTAACACAAGCCTGTGTGCTAGGTAAGGAAGATTTCATCTTTTAGTTTTAGATGAGGGAACAAAAGCTTGGCACAATTAAGTGTCTTACTTGGCAGTTAGCCGAGCCTGAACTTGAAACCAGTTCTTTGGATTTAAAACTCTGTCCATTGTACTCTGATTACCTTTTATTATAGCACACAGTTGTTATGTGGTGATAAAGTTATACTTGAATACAGAGAATACTATTGAGATATAGAGTTAACCTTCAGCTATCTGCGTTTGTGTAAAGGAGAATTAGAATCAATAATACCACATGATAGAGTCTCCTTGGGGATTTTTTTCCCCACTGACATAGCAGTATATGAGTTTTGAGATTAGATCAGATAGGCAAAGAGCATGGAGTTCATTGCTGTAATGAGCATAAAGCTCCTCTCAGTAAATTCTGACTTATTTTGGATCCCTCTGGATTTGAAGTGACCTCTTTTTGGTTCCTCGTCATATTACAGGGAAGACAAATTAATTTTCTTTGGCTAATCCAAGGAAGGCAGTTTGGCATGAAAGGAGAAGAAGGGTCTGGCTGCCTCAACTACTCCTACACTCCCAATTCTTCCCCAATTGTTCAATTTCCCATATGGGGGGAAAATCATCATCATCTGAGCCAGCTTCTGCCATGGCAAAGTGGTCAAAATGGTCTGGCCTGACATTAGTGAAGAACAGTGTGCTTTCCTTCACAGCCTGAAGGTTAATGGTTGATGCTTTAATGAAAGACTTTTGGTGAATGGCCCAATTAATAGTTCCATAAAATATATCCAACATCAGCATTTAATTACATTTGCCCCAGACATGTAATCATTTAGCATACGCTTGTTTCAACTTCCCTAGAGTTCCGTTATTTAAGCTGCTCCTACTGTGGTGTGTGTGTGTGTGTGTGTGTGTGTGTGTGTGTGTGTGTGTGTGTGTGTGTGTGTACACATTTTTTTCCTCCAAACAAAGCCAAGGAATAAAATTTCTCACCTGGTTTGTATTGGGCTACAGAATCTGTAGGTCACTTAATAACAAGTCTTTAGTTGTTAAGGAGTAACCTAAAGCCTTTCTTAGCTGAAAGCTGCTTGGTCACCCCTGGCTGCCCCAAGCCAGTAGATAATCCACTGTGGAGTTGTTCCAGGACTGGGTGGCTGATATAATCACAGCTAACACAGTGGTGTCTCTTCCATCATGGGTTTGGCACTCCACCCAATGGAGCGCTTAGTTACCCTTCATAACCATCATCTCTGCTCCTGTCTGTACCTTCCCCCTGGAGGCAGGGGCTCTATAGCACTGGGGAGTTCATGTGAAAACTGTTATCTTGCACAGAAACAGCTTAACTAGCTTCACAAGGGAAGGAGGAGAATGGTAGCTAGCAGGGAGAGTTTCAGCATGTAGTCTCCATGTCCACAATGCACTTGGAGAGAAGGGATGATATCTACCAACCAATCAACGGCCTCTCAGACCTTCAGGGCTTTGACTTTATCTCTCATTTGAGACAAAGAGCCAGTATGTACCCCTGAAAGATTGTCCTATTAGCCATAGGACAGGATAAGTAAGATGCAGGGATTTTCTAAATTACCTAATAAGGAGGGTGAGATGAAGTTGGGAGGAAGGAAACAGGAAAATCAGCCCTAATGGTATCATTCCAGCATGATCTGGAAGTAAGATCTGGCCTGTCCCAGCTTTTTTTGGTTTATTTTGTTTTTATTTTCCAGATCAGTGCTGAGATACAGTGATAACTAAGGAGGAAGTGTAAGAAAGAGTCTTCTAGATTCCAGGGTTTGGGGGATGAGAATTTGGATTATGAAAACTGTTAAGCATACTCCCAGGACATTCATTTCAAACTGATTTTTTGAGGGCATTTGGAAGCCTTGGTAACCCAGAGCCAGAGGGATTCTGTGCTACTGGGGCTCTTAATTGTAATTAATAATAATAATAGAAAGAAAATTTCAGTTCCCTCATCTATGAAATGGGAATAATAACACTTACATCACAGAGTTATTGTGAGGATCAAATGATTGTAAACCTTAAAATACTATATAAATGCTAGCTATTATTATATTCAATTGTCCTCTTATGTGGATTAGGGTTCCAGAGCTGAAAGAGATCATCTAATTCATCTAACCAGGCCCACCATTAAAAAAAAAAATCCTTACCTTCCTTCTTAGAATTAATACTGTGTGCTGGTTAGTAAGGGCTAGACAATGGAGGTTAAGTGACTTGCCCAGGGTCACACAGCTAGGAATTGACTGAGGCCAGATTTGAACCCAGGATCTCTGATTTGTAAGCCTGATTCTCAATCCACTGAACTGCTAAGCTGTCCCCCTTAAGCCCTCTCATTTTAAAAAAATGAAGAAACACTTCTAGGGAGGATGTGACTTGTATAAAATGCAGAAGCAGTTTCAAGAAGCAAGATTTTGAACCCAGGACATTTGACTAGAACCATCCCTTTCTCTGGTTTAATGGACCATCCTCCCTATATTCATTAACAAAAAACAAAAAAAAAGAGGGGACCTGAAATCTTTTTAAATGAAGCCCCTATATGTGATTGTCAGGGAGTGGACAAACAAGATCAGAGAAATTATGGCACTGGCAGCTGCCACCCACTATAGTACATTTAAAATAAATCTTTTAATGTAGATCATGAATGAATAATCTAAAACATTTGGCAGCAATAAAATCAGCCAAAGCACCATAGAAACCAGCAATCTTGACTATCTCAGCAGAAAGTAGAGCAGGCTGATTGAGTTTTAAAGAAAAGTTAGTTGGAAATTTAGCAGATGTGTAGTTAAGCTTCAGCCTAGGCCATTAGTATCTTTCGCTTTCAAGGAAAGCTCCTACTCTGCTTAAAATTTGAATTTCTTAACACCTGGGCCAGTAATAGTAGAAGAAACCCCCAGAACCTTTTTATTTTCAGTTCTTTTGGAGTTATCAATAGTCATTTTCATTTTGATCATTCTCTTCCTCCTCTCATCAGAATTCAGACTTTGCCCCTGGAGCTCTGGGCTCTGACAGGTGAGTTTTCATCTTCTCTTCCCTGGATCCAGCCCATTGCTGCTTTCCAGTTCTCTTTAGATTGACAGTTCATTTCCATATCAGGCCACCTGCTCTCTAGCAACCTTCCTCACCCCCCCCCCCCATTGGAGCTCAGAGTCTGCCTCCGTGGACCCTGGTCTCTGAGAGCTGAGCTTTCATTTTATTGGTCTGGGAGCCAGGTACCACACTCCTTCCTCGGGCATTTTCAGACTATGATGCAGTACGTAAACAAAACTGTATACCTTCTTCTAGAAGCCCTTTACATGTTATTTCCACCCCTACCCCCCCATCAAAGTCTATAAACTCCTTGAAGGCAGGGACTGTTTAGTTTATTGTGTTTGTATTCCCAGAACTTAGCAGAGTGCCTGGTTTATAGCAAGAACCTATTAAAATGCTGATTCATTCATTCATTCATTCATTCATTCATTCATTCATTCATTTGTTTCAGTACAGAGCTTTGCAAACCCAACAGAGCTATATAGGTCATTGTTCTTCCAAGTGTTGAACCCTCCTCTTCTTTCATTCCTTTGGTCACCCATCTTATCCCAGGTGAGGTTTCCCTCATTGTCTGACTGGATCCTTTCTGCCTCGGTCCCACTTTCAAAACTTAACTTATGGAGACAATTCCACTCATGGGAGTAAATAATATACACATTCGAAACATTTAATGTACACATTTGGTGCTGATTGTACACAATTAGTAATAGAAAATGTGAGGGAAATGGTGGAGGGAGGTGATAGGGAGATCTATTTGACTCAAGCAGAAAAGTCAAGTAAAGAAATGTCACCAGCAGCCTGAATCCGCCTGACACCCACATATCATGCATGCTAAATGGAGCTCCTTTTAGATAGAGGTTCTTGATTTTCATCCTGTGTCTGTTTAGTAGCAAAGTCTTCCACTGAAGAATGTCAGTATTATGTCAGTATGCTAGGTTAAAATGGAAAGTTTGTGTGTGTCTGTCTATGTGTCTGTGTGAAATTTTTATTCTTCTGTCATTCTTTACAGACAGCTCCTAATTACTTACATGCAGAATGGGTAGTCTGCAGAGTGTCTGGGCACACTTGGGAACTGTTCCCCAGGCTCTCCTCTTCCTTCCTCTTCCCAGCTGTCCTTTCAACTCCCTTTGAGGTTCCCCACTGATCAGGCTTGCATCCCTTTCCCTTCATAGTGGGATGTCTGATGTCTCTCTCCACTGCCACTTTGGGGAGGAACTATGGGAAACTCAGCTGTGCTAGTGCAACAGTGGCCATTGGACAGAGGGACCAAGGGTGTTGGGGAATGGAGGGAAAATTATTAGTATCGGATAGAATTCCTTTTTCCTCAAATGTCTACAGGTAGCAGAATCAATAATATTTAGAAATCTCACCTGTAACATCATGCTAGGAAATTATTATTGCAATGTCATGATATTCATTCAGTCTTTCAGCAAGCATTTATTTAGCACCGACTGTAGTGCAAGTCACTCTGATAGGTAGTAGAAATAATAAGGTTAAATCCATTCCTCCCCTAAAGGAATTTATTGGGGGAAAAACATACAAATGTATAAGTTATTATGAGATATACACAAAATAATTATAGATGATAATCCAGCAAGGGAGGCTGAAAAAGGAGTAGCTGGACAGAGAAGAGAACAGTCAGAAGAGAGCAGTGTCATAAAAAACTCAAGGAGGTGGCCTGAGATACTTTCTAGCTGTGTGACCCTGGACAAGTCACTTAACTCCCATTGTCTAGCCCTTACCACTCTTCTGCCTTGGAACCAATACTCCATATCTTTTCTAACATAGAAGCTAAGTTGTGTTGTGTTTCTTTTTAACCCTTCCTTTCTATCTTGTAATCAGTACTAAGGATGGGTTCTGAGGCAGAAAAGCAATAAGAGTTAGACACTGGGGATTAAGGGACTTATCCAGGATCTCATAGCTAGGAAGTATCTGAAGCCAGATTTGAATTTAGGATCTCCTGTCTCTAAGCCTGGTTCTCAATCCATTGAGCCAACTGGCTGCCCTTGGAGGTAAGGAATTAAAAAAAAATTAAAAATTAAAAACAAAATCCAAGGAAAAAGGATATCGCAGATGAGGGAGGTGGTCAACTGTGTCAAACTGCAGAGAGGTCAAGAAGGATGAAGTCTGAGAAAAAGCTCATCAGATGCAGCAATTAAGAGATCATTAGTAACCTTGGAGAGACCAGTTTCAGTTGAGTGATGAAGTACTGTGCTATATTAGACCAGGTTGAGAACAATAAGAGGAAAGGAAATGGAGACAACAAGCACAGATGGCTCTTTCTAAGGTTTGGCTGTGAGAGGGAGGAGAAATATGGGATGATAACTTGAGGGATGCTAGGATCAAATGAAAGGTATTTTTTATAGGGAAAAGAAAGACCTGGGCATGTTTGTAGGCAGCAGGAAAGGAGTCAGGAGATAGGGAATGACTGACGATTAGCAACAGAGGTTTGGAGGGGTGATGGGGGGGGGGTTGGTGGGGACAGAGAATAAAGGGCTCGAGAAGAAAGATTCATCTTGCCAAGGAGAAGGGCCATCTGCTTGTCAGAGACTGGAGCAAAGGAGGAAAAATTAGAAGAGGAATTGTATGGGGATACAGATAAGGCAGGCAGTCGTCCTTTTTTTGCCATAAGGCATTTATAGGAATGGATCCTATTTTCCCATAGACAAAATGTTATTACTGAGGGTGATGCTTCTGACCTATGACTCAGAATCAAATAAATGATGCAGTAATTCTATGAAATCATAGCTATAACAACCAGTATGTTTTAAGGGCAAAGAAACAACACAAGCGTAGTTAAAATAATAAAATAAATGTAGATCTCATAAAATAGTCAGAAATTTACAGTAAACAATGATAATGCCAAAGAATGTTATAACGTGTTCATAAAAAAGCACTGTATAAAAATAAATGCTGAAGGCAACCAGTTAGCACAGTGGATACAGCGCCAGGCCCGGAGTTGGGAGGACTTGGGTTCAAATCTTGGTTATTTCCAGTGTGATCCTAGGCAAGTCACTTAACCCCAGCTGCCTAGCCTTTGATGCTCTTCTGTCTTAGAACTGATATCAAGGCATAAGGTAAGAGTTTAAAAAATAAAAAGAAAATGTTATTTTAAAATAAATTAGACCAATCTAAAATTAATATGATAGATATACAAATATTAACATTTCATAGAACCATAGAATTTAGAAACCAGCCTCAGTTTCCTCATCTGTAAAATAGGGAGAATAATAGAACCCACCTCAGGGTTTTGTGAGGTTAAAATGAGATAATATTTGAGCTTTACAAACCTTTAATTGCTATGTAAATACTAACATTTCCTCCTCTTATTCCTCCTCCTATGAAATCATATTTGCCCTTTTGAAGCAGGATAGGAGTGAAAGACGAAACAATTTTATTTATTTTTTTTATTTTAACAACTTTTTCCTTATGTCTTGAAACTGATACTAACTATTGGTTCCAAGACAGAAGGGCAGAAAGGTCTAGGCAATTGAGGTTAAGTGGCTTTCCCTGGGTCACACAACTAGGAAGTATCTGAGGCTAGATTTGAATGCAGGTCCTTCCAATTCCAGAACCCAGTCTGTCCACTGAGCCACCTAGCTGCCCTTGAGTATAGTTTCTAAGGTAGAAAAGCAATAAGGTCTAGGCAATTGGGGGTTGAGGTCACATTTGAACCTAGTACCTCCCATGTCCAGACCTGACTCTCTATCCACTAAGCCACCCACATGCTCAAAAAGTCCCCCCAAACTGCATATAATTAAGTGCCTATTATGTGCCAAACAATTAGTAAAGATTATCTTATTTGATTCTTCTAACAATCCTAGCAGGTAGATGCTATTATTATGTTATATTTGAGGAAATTGAGGCAGAGGTTAAGCAAGTTGCCTAGTCACAAAGCTAGTAAGTATGTGAATCCAGATTTGAACTTGGGTCTTCCTGACTCCAGATCCAGTGCTCTATCCACTGAACCCTCTAGTTGTTGCTATGAGTGTGTATCTAGACAAAAATATATTATTTTACTGGAAAGACTTACATGAGCTCATACAAAGTGAAGTAAGCAGAACCAGAGGAACATGATATACAGTGACAGCAATTTAAAAATATGCATATATTTTATTTTCCTATTTACATGTAACAATTTCCAACATACATTTTCTGAAATTATAAGATTCAAATTCTCTCCCTCTATCCCTTCCCTCCCTGCCTTTTGGAGATGATAAACAATTTGATTATATGTGTATTATAATGCAAAACTTACTTCCATATTAGTCATTGTTGCAAGAGAATATTCATATAGAACCAAAACTCCAAAATGAAAATTGAAATAAACTAAAGTGAAAATATTATGCTGTGATCTGCATCCCACTCCAACAGTTCTTTCTCTGGAGTTGAATAACATTCTTTGTCACGTCCTTCAAAAGTATCCCGGATTGTTGTATTGCTGAAAGTAATAGTCTTTCACAGCTGATCATCGTACAAATATTGCTTTTACTGTGTACAATATTCTGCTTATTTCACTCTGCAACAGTTCATGTATGTCTTTCCAGTTTTTCCTAAAATCATCCTGCTCATCATATCTTATAGCACAATAGTATTCCATCACCATCATATACTATAATTTGTTCAACCTCTCCCCAGTTGATGGCCACCCCTCAATTTCCAATTATTGGCCACCACGAAAAGAGCTGACATCAATATTTTTTGGTGAACAACTATGAATCACCTAGTTATTCTCAGTAGCACATTGATCCAAGACAATCCTAGAGACTCATGATGAGAAATGCCATATGCCCTCCAAGAAAGAACTGGAGCCTGAATGTAAATTGGAACATACTATATTCCATTTTCTTTATCCTTTTCCCCCCATTTGAGAACTCTTCCACAAAATGACTAAGATGGAAACATGTTTCACATGTAAAATCTATTTCAGATTGCTTGATGTCTCAGGGAGGGGGGAGGACAGGGATGGAATATGGGAGAATCTGAAAAAGGGAGAGAATTTAGAACACAAAACTTTACAAATGAATGTTAAGAATTTTTTCACATGTAATAGAGGAAAATAAAATATTTTTTAAAGAAATGTATAATTTTAGGATTTAGAGCTGGAGAGGATCATCGGATCATAAATCTAGAACTGGAATGGACCTCAGAGGCTATCCATTCAAACACTCTCATTTTATAGATGTGGAAAATCAGACCCAAGTGACTTGCCCAGAGATTCAAAGGCAGAGCTTGGGACCCTGTATCCATACTCTACGTACTGAACTATATCACTGTTAGAAACAATTGAATGCAATACCCTCACTTTCCAGAGAAAGAAACTGGAAAAGAGACATGACCAGGGTCACATAGATAGTAAGAAGCAGACTTTGAATCCAGATTGTCTGACATCAAATCCAATGATCACTTTCAATTATCTTATGTATTATGTATTTTGTGTTCAGCCAAACAGGGTGCCTTTTATTGCTCACTTCCATGACAGAGCAAGAGTGTAGACATAGAAGTAGACATCAGAGCTATCTACCCATCAGGTCTCAGTCAATTAATCAATCAAATGAAATGAGCATTTACTAAGCACTTAGATGCTAGATAGGATGCTAAGGGACAGAGATACAAAGAAAGGAAACAAAGAATTTACAATATAGTCCCCGTGTAAATGAATAAATAAGGACCCATGCAGAGTATATGGAAGTGATTTTAGAGAGAAAGGCTTCCAGTATTCAGAAGAACTGGGAAAGACCTTGTTTGGTGAGTTGCATTTGAGCCCCAATGTATAGGGGCTGATCAGGAACCAGAGGTTTCCACTGATGGGTAGACCTCACTTCACCACTTAGGGTCCAATAGACAGAATCTAGTTCCCACACTTTAATTTTGGGGGGGATGCGGGAGAGAGTGATGAGGAGATGAGATATACATATACCATTAACTGCTATGATTATACCCTAAAACACATTTTTGGTGGTGATGCTGGTGATGCTGGTGTTCAATAGTGTCCAATTGTTGAGCTCATAGGAGACTTTCTGGGCAAAAATACTGGAGTGGTTTGCCATTTCCTTCTCCAGTGCATTAGGCAAACAGAGGTTAAGTGACTTGTTCATGGTCACACAACTAGTGTGGATTTGAACTCAAGTCTTCTGACTCCAGGCCTACTACTCTTTCTACTGAGCCACTTAGCTGCCTCCAAAACATTTTATACAAGAAGTATTGTGAAGTCCAAGTGAGATAATGCATGTTGAGAATTTTGCAAATATTAAAACATTATTTAAATGCTAGTTATTATTCTTTTCAAAGGAAATAAAGTCACAGTATCCCATTGTCTATGAGATATGATATGACCTTTATAATTGGGCTGAATTTTGAAAAGACATATATTAAATTTCAGAAAATGTCCTTTCCCAAGCCTCAGTCTCCAGAAGATGCTTAGAGGGCTAGGTTTAATATAAGCACAGGCAACATTGTATTTTTGTTACTGTGAAATATTTTTGTTTATTCTTGCTTCTTTGTATAACTGACTACAAAGAAAAGTTCTTTTCCTTAAACAGGTCATGGCTTTATTATATTCTACTTGGTGATACCCTGGAGATCAATTTTTCAAACTACTTTATTGTTCCATTACCAGCATTCATTAAAAGGCCCTTGTAAACATACAGTGTTTTGTTTTGGTTTAGCTTAAATGGTCATATAGGAATAAGAATGCTTTTCATAGTGTTTAAAAGAAAGAAAAGGAAAATTCCATTTTGAAGACATTTCCTTAAGAAAAATATTTTAATCTTGATTTTTCCCTTCCCTGAATTGCTCAGAGTAACATGTTTATTTTTATAGTCTAGGACAAGAAAGAGGAAACTAACACTTTAGTAACTCTCCTCCTCTGCCTTCCACCCCCCACCCCCTCTCCAAAAGGACAGAAAATAATCAAAGGATCTCAGCACTTCTTTTAAGATTTTTAGATCTTACATTTTTTTCTACATATGCATTCCGGGAGGGGAAAGGGCCTCAGGAATGTTTGAGAATTTAGTTTGAAAGGGAATGGGAGTCAGCATTTAACAGATCACCTTTACCGATTTTTAAAATTCCTTAAAAATGATCACTTCTGAGGTCTTCTGAAAATTACTGTGATTCCTGAAGCTCTCAAAAACTTAGTCTCATCCATAGCCTTAGATTTTTTCTTCCCAGTTTCCAGGTTATTCTCACTGTCTCCTTCGGTAATGGTATATCCCAAGGAGCACAAAGCAACTCTCAAATTGATGGCATCTCTCTCTCTCTCTCTCTCTCTCTCTCTCTCTCTCTCTCTCTCTCTCTCTCTCTCTCTCTCTCTCTCTCTCTCTCTCTCTCTTTCTCTCTCTCTCTCTCTCTCTGTCTCTGTCTCTCTGTCTCTCTGTCTCTCTGTCTCTGTCTCTCTGTCTCTCTCTCTCTTCTCTGTCTCTCTCTCTCTTTCCCCTCTCTCTCTCTTTCTCTCTCTCTCTCTCTCTCACACACACACACACACATACACACATTAAAACCAATAAAATTAAATCACAATGAAGAGCTGTGGCTTTCTGGGAGTGCAACAGTCAGTGGAAAATCTAGAAATGGAATCTGGGAAATCTGATGCCCAGGGTAAGGGTCATATTGGATTTCCATGACCTCCTTCCTACATCCCCCTCACCCCCGACTTTCCTTTTTATCTAAGCACCTGGATCTTGTCATCCTATGCCAATCAAAAGTGAGAATCCTCAGAAGGTCATTACTATGTAATGGAAACATTCATATCACTGGGGCATCGTTAGCAGTTACTAAAAATCTTAAGCCCTCTGCCGGTTGTTTAGCCTCTGAGCATTGGGGCTTACCATTTTATCCTAGACTTGCTTTTTAATGGCTAGGCTGTTGGAGATAATTACAAATGTATGTGTTGGTGGAAAATGAATGTAAAAGCCAATGGGTTTAATTTGGACTGTGGCTACTCCGATCATGTTCCTTAATTTGTTGGCATTCTGAATAAGTTTAAATATATGATCTTGAATCAGAGCCCTCTTTCACCTTCTCCAAGTTCCTGGGAAAAATGAAGGAATTAAAATAATACTTAAAGTTTTGCAAAGTGCTTTCCATACATATATTGTTTCATTTGCTCCTCTAACGAAACTGGGAGATAGGTGCTATTAACCCAATTTTATTAATGATGCAACTGAAGCTGAGAAAGATTAAGTGACTTGCTTGGGGTCACACAGTTTGCAAGTATATGAGACAGGATTTGAAGTTGTCTTCCTGAGTCAAAGTCCAGGATTCTACATACTATTCCTCCTAAGAAAGATATCATTTCTCTTCTTCTAAAGTTACGAGTGTTGCCTTGATATCAGAATCATAGAACTGTAGAATCTTGTCCAGTCAGTTTTAGTCACATCTGACACCATTTGGGTTTTTCTTGGCAAGGATACTAGGGTGGTTTGCCCTGAGTTACACAGCTAGGAAATATCTGAGATCAAATTTGAACTCAGGTCTTCTTGACTCCAGGCCCATTGCTCTATCTAGTGTACCACTTAGATTTCACCTAATTATTATTAGTTATTAAAATTATAACAAACACAATAAATATAATTAATAAAAAATAACTGGCATTTATGTATCATTAGAGTTTGTCAAGTGTTTTATATACACTATATCATTTAAGTCATAACAATTTTATTAGGTAATTACATGTACAATTTGCATCTTCATTTTACAAGTGGGGAAACTGAGGTAGAGTGAGTTGAAATAACTTGCTCAACATCACATAGTGTCAGAGGTAGGACTGGAACCCAAGTCTTCCAGTCTCCAAATCTAGCTGTTTCCACTATAATATGCTAGCCCCTTATCTTTGTTTTTTTTTAACCCTTACCTTTTGTCTTAGAATCAATACTAAATATCATTTTCCAAGTAGAATGATTTGTTCAGGGTTATGCAGCTAAAGGAAGTGTCTGAGGTCACATTTGAACCCAGGTCCTCCCAATTCCAGGTCTGGCACACTATTCACTGGGCCCCTAGCTGCTCCTAGCCCTTTATCTTTAGAGATGAAACCCCAAATTTGTGAATTGCCCCCAAACACTTGAGTCATGATTGACACGAATCGAAACAAATCTGGTTTGATACTGATCTGCCAGCAGACAAGATTTTAACTGATCTCCATTTTCTGTTTGTGTGTGTGTTTGTTTTTTTTAGGGATATTTTGCACTATTTCTCTGTGCACGTATGCTGCCAGTATCTCCTATGATTTGAACCGGCTCCCAAAATTAATTTATAGCCTGCCCGATGATGTGGACCACGGCTATAGCTGGTCTATATTTTGTGCTTGGTGTAGTCTAGGCTTTATTGTAGCAGCTGGAGGACTTTGCACTGCCTACCCATTTGTTAGCCGGACCAAGATTGCACACCTAAAGTCTGCCAGGGACTCCACGGTCTGATTGTTTCTGTGCAAATTCAGTGCTCACCAGCCTGTTTGGGGCTTCGAGGACTTCTGAAAAGCGTTGAGTTGACACTCAAGTGTGGAATCCAAGCACAAATGGATCCTTTACATTCCAGCATGTCTTCTGCCAGCCACGAGGGAGGCAAGAGAGATTCTACTGCTTTTCCTGGATGACTGGCATCAAAGAGAAAGCCCGCAGCCATTCTATGGACATGAATCCTGTGGAATTAAGTGCTTTAATGAATTAACGTATGCAGTTTTCTGTAACGTTTGGATCTGTCATATGGGGGCAGCACCGTGGAACATTCCTTGGGCCAATAAAGGGGGGGGGATCCTTTTGGGTAAAAAAAAAGGGGGATAATTTGCATTTATTTCAGAAAGTTTGTACATAGCCATTGCCCAAGGGAGTGATTTCTATTTGCAAAATGATTCCTAGCAAAGCAAACCTACTTTGCTTGTCATTTACTGTACGCTTGCTAAGTTTTAATGCAACATCCTGAACTCAAAGCTGACTGTCCTGATGGTGTCTTGTGTCATCACCAAATATATCTGTATTCTTTGTGGATATTCTTTGTCTAAGGAAGATTCTTGCTCGGTTGGCTTTTATTGAAGTCCCTTCTGTGTCTTTTTACTAGACCCAAAATGATGTATGAAAAAACAAAATCTACTGTGTAAGAGATAGTAAGTGACTATGCAGTATTGTTTGAAGTCATGTCTTGCCGTGCAATTTCAGTCTCTTTATGTTAACTGGATTTCAGTATTAAATGACTCCCCCCTTGTTAGTCTGCGTGTATTTTTCTCTCAATAGCCTTCTCTATACAGTGTGATATAGCCTGGATATCAGGAACCCCAACCAAACGAATGGATACAAACATCGATGTTTCAGCAACACCTTCACGAGCTTCGTTTTAATGGGTGTAGCCATTATTATTTAATTAAAAAAAAGAATCATGTGAGTACTTCACAGAAAATTCCATGCCAGTTACTGATAAAAGTCATACTTCCCAATTGCCCTTTTCAAATCATTGCATATTTAAAAATTATAAACAAACAAATGAATAACAAATCACCCAACCCATTGGAATTGCTGCCTAATTGGTCCAGAAGCCTGGGCTCTAACTCCAGTGTCATCTCTAGTGCTTTTTCTCCTGTGGCAACCAACACTTTCTTCTATGGCAGCTAACTTGGCAAGGTGATCTTCTTGCCAGCTAAAGATCTCTCAAGAAGAATCTTGAAATTTGCAAGGTGTAATAATAATGAATATTTACATTGTGCTTTAAAATTTTCAATATGATTTATGTTTCATACATGTGATTTATACCCAATCACTCCAGCTAGGTAACACAGCTATTTTTATCCTCATTTAACTGATAAAGAAACAGAGACTAAAGGAGGTTAAGAGACTGTCCCATGATCACACAATTAGTGTCTGCTGTGGGATTAGAATTTGAGTCTCCCTGACTCTTTAAGTCTAGCACTCTGTGTCCTGTAAAATGCTTCTTTAGCAGTAGGAAGTAGGATAGAGACTAGATCTACAATATGATTATTTTAGGGTTACTCTGGGGCAAGTAAACTCCTTTCATTAATGCAGAACACCCATCCTGTAATTCATAGTCTTGGAGCACTGAAAATTTAAATTATTTGCTCAGAGTCAAATGGCTAATGTGAGCTAGAAGCAGGACTCGAATCCAAACCTTCCTCATTCCAAGGCCAGTTCTTGATTCTGCTTCTTTGTAGCTAGGTGATGCAGTAGGTAGTGTTGGAACTGAGTTCAAATCCCGCCTCATATGCCTTCTAGCTGTGTGATGTTGGGTAAGTCACTTAGCCTCTGGATGTCTCAGTTTTCTCATTTGTAAAATAAGGATAATTATAGCACCCATTTTCAGAGTTGTTGTGAGGATCAAATGATATAATATTGGTAAAGTACTTTGCAAACCTCAAAGTGCTATATAAATTCTATCATCATCATCATCATCATCATCATCATCATCACTAACTTTTATATTCCACTTCCTACATTGCGTCAAGTGCTTTATGAGTATTATCTCATTTGGTCCTCAAAGCTGAGGAAACTGAAGTAAAGAGGTTAAGTGACTTGGACAGCCATTAAGTATCTGAGCCTGGATTTGAACTCAGACCTTCCTGAGTCCAGGGTCAGCACTCTACCCACTGTATCACTGTGCTGCCAAGGCACAAAGGGCACAGAGGATTGGTTAACTGCCTATCTCATGAGGTGTCCAGTGATTCTGGAGAGTGTGTAAAAAACCTGCTTACCTTTGCTGTTTACAGTAACACACCACTCAAAGCTAGTTCAGAGATGATAATGACAAAAAGAATCAAGTGAGAGAGCAGAAGGTCTGAAGATTCACACAGTAAGGAGGAGACACACAAAGCCAAAGTCATTCTCTCAGAACATAAGTGACTGCTGCTGAAGTCCAAGCCACAGCCTCCCCTGCCAAAGGGAGTTGCAAAATGAGTAGCCATCCCCTCAGGGTCACTGCTTTCCATCTCCTGTCATGGAAACATGATCCAGATGCATGCCCAAGCCAGATGGCTCGCCAAGAAAGAGGAAAGAGGACATAAGAAAACTTGCATCTCCCTTAGAAAGATTTATGCTATGGGTTCACTTATAAACAATGGTGAAAAGGATTGAACAGTATTTTCTGTGGGAAACTTGTGGCAAGAATTATCTATCATTACCCCTTCAACTATGGATCCCCTCTCCCCTTAATTGCACATGGTTTCTGTTTCTTCTTTTCTTTCCATTTTTAGGGTCAAAACTGTTAACTGATTGCAGTTGTCAATCTCATTTTCCACTCAGCTCTCAAGAATACTCCATGGAAAGAGTTATTTCTTTACCATTTATAAATAGATGCAAGGTTAGGGGGATGTAGAGGAGTTGGAACATTGGACCCTCCACTGAAAGGGAAACCCAACAACCATGTCTAATGAAGGCGTAGTAGAAGTTGCTGAATGGTATCCAGTTGCTGAGTTATGTCTGACTCTGTGATCCTGTTTGGGTTTTCCTTGGAGAAGGTACTGCAGTGGTTTTTCATTTCCATCTTCAATGGATGGAGCCAAACAAAGGTTAAATGATTCACCCAGGACCACATAGCTAGTAAATGTTTGAGGTCAAATTCCAACTCAGGTCATTCTTACTCCAGCCTCAGCACTCTATCCACTGAACCACCTGGCTGCCTCCAGCTACATGGGATCCAGTTAAAGACTCTTAAATGGAATTAGTTGAAGGAACTAGAGATGTTTAGCCTGGAAGAGCAAATGGAGAGTCGGGGAATTAGGACTGTCTGGTAGAAGGGGCATTGGACTTTTTCTATTTGTTCCCACAGGGCAGAATTTGCAACAATGGTTGGAATGTACAGGAGGTAAATTTAGGCTTGAGAACAAGAAGAATTTCCTAACAATTGGAACTAAAAGTGAAATGGACAGCTTTAGGAAGTGGGGGCCCCTGCCCTCCCCCCTTTACTAGAGGTTTTCAAGCAGAGTCTGTTGGATTATCACTTATTGGAGTTGCTCTAGAGTTGGAGTTCTTAATCCAGGGACCATGAACTTGTTTTTAAATATTTTTAAAATTAAGAAAAAACATTTTGATTGCTGCATTTTAAAAGAATTGATTTACTTATTTTTTGCATTTAAATGCATTTTATACATTTCAAACATAATGTATTTTATTCATTTAAAAGATACATTCAATTTTATGCATTCAAAAATGTAATTCTGAAGAGTTTCTCTAGAGATTGTCATAAGGATCCATAACACACACACACACACACACACACACACACACACACACACACACACACGGTTAAGACCTTTTTTTGTAGAGGGATTCTTATGGAAGTCATACTTTCAATGCTCTCAGGTCCCTTCTAACTCTGAGATTCTGAGATCTTTCCCTACTGTTTACATTTTCTTCAAAACATAAGGAAGCCAGTAGGGAATGTAAGGAAACATCTGGAGACCTTCTAAACTCCACTGGACAATAGAAAGGCTCAGAATAGTCAAGATTGACTCCTTCAGCCCTGATTTCCGTGAAACACAGGAAGGTACCATTATGTGATGAGGCTAAATGAAAAAGAGTGTTAATGCTATGAGCCGACCTCATCAGCATCATTAGAAGGACCATTAACTCAAATTAACCCAGAAATAACTAGTGATGCTCTGTGAACTAAAGACTATGCAACATTTATTTTACATCCTAAACAGTGCTAGCCCCCATATGGTCCTGCAGCACAATTTGAAGCTCTTCCTTTTATGTGTTTTTTAAGAAACTAGGAAAGCAATGGCTTAGAAATCTCTTCCTTGCAGGCACCTGTTTTCGCTAACAAAAAGCCTGTAAGGGCCGTTTGCATATGTTTCTCAAGGGACCCTATCCTCAGAAAGGAAGCTGCTGGTTATTTCCTTCCTTGTGGAGAGCCATCCACAAAGGGCTGAGCTCAAGGCAACTACTTGATCTTTCCGTATGCTGTGAATATAGATGTTTGACCCTGTATCTTTAACAATGTGACCTGAATTTCAGAGACTTCTTAAGTCTGACTTCAAAGTAAACCTGTACATTAACTATACATTTTATTCATAAGTACCTGTCAAGAATGAAAAGTGCAAAAAGAAAGTCAATTGTATAGGCAGCAAAAAAATATTTTCCTTGTTATTCTTCCCCTTTTTCATTAATCAAAGAACAAGCATTTATTATCTCCTATGTGCCAGCTACTGTGCTTAATGCTGAAGTGTAAGAAAGAATGGAAGGAAGGAAGGAAAATAGAAAGAAAGGAAGGAAGGAAGGAAAGTAGGAAGGAAGGAAGAAAGAGAAACAGGAAGAAAGATAGAAAGAGAAAGAAAGAAAGAGTAATGGAAAAAGAAAGGAAGAAAAGAAAGAAAGAAAGGGAGGAAGAAAGAAAGGGAGGAAGAAAGGAAGATAAGTGAGAGAGGGGAGACAGTCCCTGTCTCTAAAGGGTTTATAATCTTTTTTTTTAATTTTATAGTATTTTATTTGATCATTTCCATGCATTATTCATTAAAGACAAAGATCATTTTCTTTTCCTCCCCCCACCCCCCATAGCCGACGCATGATTCCACTGGGTGTCCCATGTGTTCTTGATTCAAACCCATTTCCATGTTGTTAATATTTGCATTAGAGTTTCATTTAGAGTCTCTCCTCTGTCATGTCCCCTCAACCGCTGTAGTCAGGCAGTTGCTTTTCCTCGGTGTTTCCACTCCCACAGTTTATCCTTTGCTTATGGATAGTGTTTTTTTCTCCTAGATCCCTGCAGATTGTTCAGGGACATTACACTGCCACTAATGGAGAAGTCCATTATGTTCAATTATACCACAGTGTGTTTGTCTCTGTGTACAATGTTCTCCTGGTTCTGCTCCTCTCGCTCTGCATCACTTCTTGGAGGCTGTTCCAGTCTCCATGGAATTCCTCCACTTTATTATTCCTTTTAGCACAATAATATTCCATCACCAACATATACCACAATTTGTTCAGCCATTCCCCAATTGAAGGGCATCCCCTTGTTTTCCAATTTTTGGCCACCACAAAGAGCGCAGCTATGAATATTTTTGTACAAGTCTTTTTGTCCATTATCTCTTTGGGGCACAGACCCAGCAGTGCTATGGCTGGATCAAAGGGTAGACATTCTTGTGTCACCCTTTGGGCATAGTTCCAAATTGCCCTCCAGAATGGTTGGATCAATTCACAACTCCACCAGCAATGAATTAATGTCCCTACTTTGCCACATCCCCTCCAGCATTCATTACTTTCCATAGCTGTCATGTTAGCCAATCTGCTAGGTGTGAGGTGATACCTCAGAGTTGTTTTGATTTGCATCTCTCTGATTATAAGAGATTTAGAGCACTTTTTCATGTGCTTATTAATAGTTTTGATTTCTTTATCTGGAAACTGCCTATTCATGTCCCTTGCCCATTTATCAATTGGGGAATGGCTTGATTTTTTGTACAATTGATTTAGCTCTTTATAAATTTGAGTAATTAAACCTTTGTCAGAGGTTTTTATGAAGATTTTTTCCCAATTTGTTGTTTTCCTTCTGATTTTAGTTACATTGGTTTTGTTTGTACAAAAGCTTTTTAATTTGATGTAGTCGAAATTATTTATTTTACATTTTGTGATTCTTTCTATGTCTTGCTTGGTTTTAAAGTCTTTCCCCTCCCAAAGGTCTGACATGTATAGTATTCTGTGTTTACCCAATTTACTTATGGTTTCCTTCTTTATGTTTAAGTCTTTCACCCATTTTGAATTTATCTTGGTGTAGGGTATGAGGTGTTGATCTATTCCTAGTCTCTCCTACACTGTCTTCCAATTTTCCCAACAGTTTTTATCGAATAGTGGATTTTTGTCCCAAAAGCTGGGATCTTTGGGTTTATCGTATACTGTCTTGCTGAGGTCGTTTTCCCCCAGTCTATTCCACTGATCTTCCTTTCTGTTTCTTAGCCAGTACCAAATTGTTTTGATGACTGCTGCTTTGTAATATAGTTTGAGGTCTGGGACTGCAAGGCCCCCCTCATCTGTGTTTTTTTTTCATTATTTCCCTGGATATCCTTGATCTTTTGTTCTTCCAAATGAATTTTGTTATGGTTTTTTCCAAATCAGTAAAGAAATTTTTTGGGAGTTCCATGGGTATGGCACTAAATAGATAGATGAGTTTTGGTAGGATGGTCATTTTTATTATATTGGCTCGTCCTACCCATGAGCAGTGAATGTTTTTCCAATTGTTCAAGTCTAGTTTTAGTTGTGTGGAGAGTGTTTTGTAGTGGTGTTCATATGGTTCCTGTGATTGTTTCAGGAGATAGATTCCTAGGTATTTTATTTTGTCTAAGGTGATTTTGAATGAGATTTCTCTTTCTAGTTCTTGCTGCTGAGCTGTGTTGGAGATATATAGAAAAGCTGATGATTTATGTGGGTTTATTTTGTACCTGCAACTTTGCTAAAGTTGTTGATTATTTCAATTAGCTTTTTGGTTGAATCTCTAGGATTCTTTAAGTAGACCATCATGTCATCTGCAAAGAGTGATAACTTGGTCTCCTCCTTGCCTATTTTGATGCCTTCAATTTCTTTATCTTCTCTAATTGCTACTGCTAGTGTTTCTAGTACAATGTCAAATAGTAGAGGTGATAATGGGCATCCTTGTTTCACTCCTGATCTTATTGGGAATGCGGTTTATAATCTTTTTAAGGCAACCAGTGCCTACATATATCACATATATAAAATATGTAAAAAAAATGAGATTGGCAAAAAGGGAGGGGATGAGGAGTTGGGGGAAATTGGAAGGACCATATCATGCTACTTTTCCTGTTTATGTCTCTTAGGATCAGAGATCTTGAGTGGAAGTCCAATCTTGTTTTGTGAAAACTCTCAGATAATACTACATTGAAGTTCAAAGCTATACAGTCATCACTGCCATTTTCAGATCTGCCAAGACTTTTACAGCATCTCAAGTGATCCTCAATAACCCTGTACAATTATCAGCCCCATTTTGATGATGAGGGAACGGGCTCAGAGAGGACAGTCTCCATTAGCTTTTTGAAAGGATTATTTAGTAAGGTGGCACAAAAAGAAAGCATCCTTCTCCCCAGCCCCTCCGGTCTTTCATATATTCTCCCTCAAGTGCATATGACATGGAAAGGAATATGGGCTGAAGTTTTGAGCCCATGTGGCCAAAGGGTAGTGCCCAGCTCCTGTGCATGCCTTGCTAGAGTCCTCAAGATTTCCCCATTAGGTATGCTTGAACATGAAGTTCATGGACCAGCACAGGGAGGATCTATGTGCCCCAGGCATTTTCACAATAAATATGGATTTTGGCCCCATAATCCACATGGTCACAGACTTCCACTCTGGGCTATGAAGGCAGGGGAAATGAAGTGACTGGCTTTCCCCCCTTCAGGTCCAAGCTTTAGCAGTCACATAGATCTTCTGCGAGGTCCTTCGGTGAATCATGTCAGGACCTGAGGTCCACCTGGATATACGAACATTTAATAGAATGAGGCGGATGCCTTTGTTCAACTCTGCCTCACTTAAATCCAATTCACCCACGAGACATCACCCATCACTACTATTTTACTCCAGTGTCATGATGTCATTGGTCCTCTTCAGAAATGAAGGACAGAGTGTACCTAGAAGAGAGCACCAGGTTTATAGATGGGAAGTCCTGAGTTCAAATCTAGCCTCAGACACTTCCCAGCTCTGTGACCCTGGGCAAGTCACCTAACCTCATTGTCTAGCTTTTTTTTTTACTCCCCCTCTGCCTTGGAACCAATACATGGTATTGATTCTAAGATGGAAGGTAAGGGTTTAAATAAAGAAAAGGACAAACAACATATTCAATATTTAATCACATTTCCCAAGAATTTTGGGAAATACACTGAACCTCAGGACAACAGCATCAATAGCATATGCAGCTAGAAGGTACCTTAGACGTTATCTAATCCAATTCCTTTATTTTATGATGAGGGAACTGAGGTCTAGGGGAGGGAAGTGACTTACCCACAGTCTCGCAGGCTGTACGCCATAAAGCTGGGATTGAAAAATCATCATATCATTCCCAACCTCAAAGGGGCTTAATGACTGAAGAGACAAAGGACGGGGTGGTCCCTAGGCTTGGACAGTGAGGCTTACACAATAGCAAACCTCCAGTGCATCAGCGAATTCAGTATTTCTTATTAACCTTGACAAAAAGCTCCCCTCAGGGGTGAGTGACAGTGTATCAAACCTTCGTCAAGTTGTATATAATACAGCAGACCACAGTCACAGCCAGACCTCTGGCACAGAACACGTTATTCCGAAAGGGCAAAACAGATTATTTTCTACTTTTGTGACTGAGATATTGTGAAACGCAGTCAGCTCATAGCAGTCAGACTGCACTTGAGACAGGCAAGAGCAGAGGCTGCGCTACACACAGGAGACTTGCTTCGGAAAAGATGGCTTCAGGGCTCTGTTTAGTAGAATTTAACTGAATTTCCTGCTCTTTAATAAAAATTAAATTCCATCACGAAGATTAAGTTGGTAAAGCCCAGGATGTTACAATCAATTGTCCTTTGGGAGTTATTGTTCTGGTCCAGGGTTCAAACCATGCGTCAGAGTTCATCCTGTTACAGGGAGACACCAATGGGAAAAGCTATCCATGGCAGGTGTGAAAAACTGGAATCCCCATCCTGAAACCCAAAAGGACTTCAGCGGTCGTCGAGCCCAGCTGACGTGTGAGTAGCCCTTCCAGCACTTCCATCAGAAAGTGATTCTCTCGCCCCTTCTTGAACCCTTCTAGGTAATGTTCAGTGAAAAGAAGACTTCATTTGGGGGTAGAGCCCTGGCACTCAGGTCCTGATCGCTAGAGTACGTACCTGGGGGACTTTGAGAGTTTCCTAACGTGTGCAATGATGGTGGGTGGATATAGACAAGGGGTCTCCAGCCTTGTTGGGTCCTAGATCTTCTAGCAGTCTGGAGGAGCCTAGGGATCCTTTCTTAGGCTAATATTTTTAAAGATATAAAATAAAATCCATAGAAATAAAAAGGAAACAGTTAAATTGAAATGTAGTTACTGAAATATACATTTCAATAACTACATTTCAATTTAAATCCAGTTAATTTCAGTTCAAATCCATGAACTTGGTTTTTAATTTAATTTTATATTTAATTATATATTTATTTATTTAATTATATAATTTAATTTTTATTAATTTTTATTAAATTTATTTATAATATTTATTTATAATATAATAATTATAATAATATAATAATAATATATAATATTAAAAATAATATAATAATTATAATAAATAAATTAATTAAATTAATTAAATTTTATTTAATTATAATTAAATTATACAAATTTAATTATATAATAATTAAATATATATATATATATTTAAACCAAGTTCATGGATCCCAGGTTAAGAACCCATGCTAAAATATAGCTAAGGCTCCTTCTACTCTGACATTCTATATTCTGAGGTCCCAGGATGAGCTTTTGAAGAAATTAATTCCTCTTTTGGACACCTCTAGGACAATGGAATCATAGAGTAAAGCTAGAAGGAGCATCAGAGGACATATAGTTCAACCTCTTTAATTTACAGATGAGAAAACCAAGACTCACAAAAGTCAAAAGGTCACAAATGTAGTATCAGAGGTGACTTTCTTGAATTCAGGTTCTCGACTTCAGCATTAATGCTCCATCCACTGTGCTGAGCTAAAAATCTTCCTCCCCATAGGGTCATCCGCACAAATCTAATCTCCAAGGCAGCTAGGATGTACAGCAGATAGAGCTCCAGGACAGGATCTGGGTTTGAATCTGGCCTCAAACACCAGCTGTATGACCTTGGGCAAATCATTGAACCCCATTTGCTTAGCCCTTACCCTTCTGTCTTAGAGTTTTTGTTAGGACAGAATTTAAGGTTTAAAGAAAAAAAAAACTAATTGAATCCCTTTTCCATATGGCAGACCTTCAAATTTTTTAAAACAGCAATGATGTCCCTCTCAAATGCAACATCACCTCCATCATTAAACTGAATTTCATGTCATAGTTTTGAGCCCCACATTATCATGGTCATATTGTCTCAATATACCCTGTCTTGTCAATGCCCCTTCTAAAATGTAGGGCCCCAAATTATGAACAATGCAGAAATCACTCATGGCAATAAAGCATGAGGTGTACATGGGGGATTCGTGAAATACGCTTTGGACATTACTAATAACATGGATATATTTTCACAAAACTTTTAAAACTTTCTATCTATGTTATTAAAAATATGTATTAAGTGTCTTATACAGTTAGAGAATTCTGCCAGATTCTGAGAATGATTTAGAGAAGGTAAGTATCTTACCTTCAATTGAATTTAAAGTTTAGTAGAGGAAGAGGATACTAACCCAGATAATTAGAAAACTATATATACACATGTAGATAATGAATGATAAGTGAAATAGAGAGGTATAAAATAAAGTGCTGGTGAAGTTCATGAATGGGTCTGATCAATTTGGGGGATCCAGGGTTATGTAAAAATTAAATTAGTTTCTCTACTAAAAGTATTATATTTTTAGAGGTTTATTAAAGATTATTAGGCTGAAAAGATAAGGTTGGGCTCCATTGTGGGTGACCCTGAATGCCAGATAAAGGAGTTTGAATGTGGTAGGCATTAAGGAGCCATAGATGGCTTTAGGGCAGACATGATATGATTAGGTGAAGCAGGGAAAAGATTATTCTAAAAGAATGAAGAGAGAGAGATGAGCCTGGAACCTCTGGGAGAGAGCTGTTGCAATATTCGAGTGGGTTCATGGTAAGTGGCTTGTGGTGATAGATAGGGACAGATGCCAGAGGTGTTGAAATGGATAGGATTTGGTGACTGGCCTGGTATGAGAGAGACCTGGCATGACTGACTTTCAGGAATACTCAGCAACTGCAATGGCCCAAAGGCATGGCAGGCATTTTAAATTGTCTTCTTTGGTATTTCCTTCACATAATACTCAGGAATATGCCACTACGACTAAGATGGATTGGGACAGAGACTAGACCTATGATTTTGTTGATACAGGGAACTCCTGCAAGAAGAAGTTTCTTCTACCAAAGTACCAACTTCTCTATAACTCAAAAGCTTATAGTTGCCTAGAATAACAAGGTCTTAAATTATTGGGAAGTTAGTTGGAGCAATGGATAGCCACTGGCCCTAATGTCAGGAAGACTCATCTTCCAGAGTTCAAAATCTAATTGTAGATACTTACTAGCTGGGTGACCTTGTGCAAGTTGCTTAACCCTGCTTGCCTCAGTTTCCTCATCTGTAAAATGAACTGGAGAAGGAAATGGCAAACCAGATTCCAGTATCTTTGCCAAGGAAACTCCAAGTGGGATCATGAGGAGTAAGAACATGATTGAAATGACTGAACAACAACAATAAGGAACTTACCCCAAGTTAGATGCAGGACTCAGACTCAGATTTTCCTGACTTTGAGGTCGGTTCTCCATCCACTATGCCATGAGGATTCTCAATAAGAAGAGACCAAGATCATTATTCAACAAGACATCTTCCTTCCTTCTTCGCTTTGTGTTGGGTACCACAAAAATTATTCCAGGTGATTTTTCTTTCCTTTTTTCAAAAAAACAATTTTTTCACTTTGAACTCAATCATCAATAAACATAAACATACTAAATTCAAAAAAGAAATTCACATGATACCACAAACTTCTCTTATATATTAAATTTAATAAAGTAATAATAGCATTGCCTTGTTGGTGTCCCTTTTGAGTTTCTTTTGGTTTTCTACGTATCTTTTGAGGAGGATCCTTTTTTCTCTCTCATTTTCCACTTACCCAAACCTTCTTCCTTTTCTTGCCCGCAGAAATAGAAGGCCTTCTTTGTAATAAGGAAGTTTAGAAAAGTAGGGAAAAAAGATCAACGCTGTCAGAAAATATATGTCTCATTTTGTGCCTTTAGTCCACCGTGTCTCTGCTAAAAGGAAGAAGGTACAGTTCATCCTGATTGTTCTCAATTTGCAATAATAATGATTCTAAAAGGAGGTCACACAGTTAGAGTTCAGGACTGGAACTCAGATACTTTTGAATTGCAGTCATGATGGATGTGCTGTGACTCTGAAAGGATCTAAGGGCAGGAGCTGTCCTGAATCTCAGTATTTTGAAAACAAGGCTTTGTTGCAAGCACTCTCAACACCTGTTTTGTCTTTTTCTTTATCTTCCTTGCCTTTATCTTCCATCTGTATAATGATTCTAAGACAAAAGAGCTATAAAGGCTAGGCAATGGAGGTTAGGTGACTTGTACAGGTTTTCACAACAAGGAAGTGTCTGAGACCAGATTTGAACCCAGGACTTCTCATCTCTAGGCCTGGCTCTCAATGCACTAAGCCACCTAGCTGCATCAACCTGTGCAACTTTGCTTCATTAAAAGTGAATTTAAAGCAAGAAATTTTTAAAGTACACAACAAACAAGATCTAAACAATAAATAAAATAAAGCCATCTGATTTGCATCAATTTAAGAATACTTTCCAAGTTTCTTATATGTAATAACCACAATATTGGTTATTAGAGAGATCTTTCTCTGAAAAATTTTTATCTTTGAAGAGATGCAGTTCCCCAAATTTTTGGTCTTAGGATGCCTTTACACTCTTAAAAAAATATCAAGCATCAAAACAGTCTGGTACTGGCTAAGATATAGAATGGTGGATCAATGGAGTAGGTTAGATACAGGGATAAATGACCTTAGTTAGCCAACTAGAGTTTGATAAACCCAAAGACCCCCCACTTTTGGAATAAGAACTCACTCTTTAACACTGTTGGGAAAATTGAAAAACAGTATGACAGAAGCTACGTATAGACCAGTGTCTCTCACCCTATATACCAAGAAAAGGTCAAAATGGACATATAATTTAGATATAAAATTGACACCATAGCTAAATTAGGGGAACACAGAATAGTTTACCTGGAAGAACTTTGGAGAAGGGAGAATTTATGACCAAACAAGAGATAGAGAGTGTTATAAGAATGTAAAATGAATAGTTTTGATTATATTAAATTAAAAAAAAAACCTTTTGTAAGAACAAAATTAATGTAACCAAGATTAGAAGGGAAACAACAAAATGGGGGAAAATTCTATAATAAATTTCTCTGATTAAGGTCTTATTTCTAAAATTTACAAAGAACTAAGTCAATTTTTTTTCAGAATACAAGTCATTCCTCAATTAAAAAAATATCAAAGGATATGAACAAGCTATTTTCAAATGAAGAAATCAAAGCCATCAATAATTATGTGAAAAAATGTTCTAAATCATTCTTGATTAGAGAAATGCAAATTAAACAATGTCAAGGTATCACTTCATAGCTACCAATATGGCAGTAAAGGAAACATATAAATGTTGAAGGGGATGTTGCAAAATTGGGACACTAATGCATTGCTGGGGAATTGTGAACTGATCCAACCATTCTGGAGGGCAATTTGGAGTTATGCCCAAAGAGCTGGGTATAACCTTTGATCTGGTAATACCACTACTGGATCTGTATCTCAAAACGATAATAAAGATAAAAAGATAATAAAAAAGGGAAATGAACTAATTGTACAAAAATATTTATAGCAGCTCTTTTTGTAGTGTCAAAGGGGAAATTGAAGGGATATCCATCACTTGGAGAATGACTGAAAAAATCATGGTATGTATTAGTGATGAAATACTTTTGTGCTATAGAAATGATAAGCAGGATGATTTTAGAAAAAGCTGGAAAGACCCGCAGGAACTGTTGTAGGGCAAAATAAGTAGAACTGGGAGAAAACTGTACACAGTAACAGTGATGTTGTACAACGATTATCTGTAAAAACTTGGTTACTGTCAGCAATGCACTGATCTAGGACAATCCTGAAAGACTTATGACCAGAAATGCTATCCATCTCCAGAGAAAGAACTGTTGGAGTTGCCTTTTATCTTATGGTTTTATTTTGGGGTTTTTGGTATGTATAAATGTGCTTTTACAGCAATGACCAGTATTGGAGGTATAAGGGGGGGTTTAAAAGGGTTAGACTTGATTTATTAAGAGTGTGGTCACCAGGAATTTAATTTATTCCAAAGAGATTTATTTATAATTTATTTACAAAATATAGAAGAGTAAAGTAAGAAAATCAGAGAGAGGATAGGGTAAGATATGTAGCCTAAGCACTAAATAATTTGCTCCCAGCCCTTGGCTTAACCCAGGCAGGAAGAGTTGGTCCTTATCTGGCCTTGGCAAAGCCGAGAACCTGGGGAAGTCTCTCCTGAGGCTAGTCTCTTCAGAAAATATCCAGGAGAGTCAACTCTTTTTACTCACTGCGTGTCAGTAGAACAGCCTCACCAGGAACAGGGTCTCAGGTCCAGTCATCACATTCTTTACCAGCCTCCACTTTTAGAATAAAGAACTGCCAGAAGAACTTGCAGAAAAACTCTCTCTCATAGGAGGTTCTACTCCTAGTGAGAGTTCCAAGTCAAACTTCACTCAGGAAGTTGTCACTCCCTTTTAAAGGCACTTTCTCTTGCATCACTTCCCCTAATTTTTACATCCACCAATCACAGTTGAGGCTTTTGCTTTTAGGACTGCCCAGGGACAGTCAGTTGATTTTGATTCATCACCCACAATTTCACACATGGGTCACAGACCTCCCACTTAATGTATGAAATGGGGTGTTTACACCTTTGGTGATTAAATCTAAAAAACAGGCAGGGGTTACAATTTAATCTTCACAATCTGGGGAGAGTTCATTAATTTCATTTTCACAATTAGGGGAGGGTTAAATTTAATCTTCACAAAGGGCATTTTGCATGACAATAAAAATGAAATTCAAAAATACTATTGAGGACCATATTCCCCCCAAAAGCTATTGGTAATGTTAGTTATATCTCAGTATACTCAATATAGTATACTGGTTTAATAACCTATACAATTTGATTTGCATGATATTCTCTCTCTGTATCTCTGTTTCTGTCAGTCTATCTTTCTGTCTGTCTGTCTGTCTGTCTCTCTCCCACACAGACACCTCTTCAAATACTTGAAGATATATTTCTCCTAAGTCTTCTCTTCTCTGGGCTATATCTTCAGTTCTTCTAACAGATATTGTGGCATGAATTTAAACTTCTTCACCATCCTGATTACCTTTCAGAGGTTCTTAACTTGGAGCCCAATAACATTTAGAAAAAGTATTTTGATAACAATATTTCCATATAACTGGTTTCTTTTGTTAACCTATTAATTTTATTTTATTTGCTTAAGAACATTATTTTCAGGAGTTCACAGGTTTCACCAGACTGCCAAAGGGGTCAAGGACACAAAAAAAGATGAAGAATCTCTGTTCTATATATTCTTCCAATTGCCGGTGTGTATATTTCCATTCTGAAGGTGAGAAACAAAGGAACAAAGAAATGAAATTGCCTAGGGTCAATCATTGTCTGAGCTGGGATTCAAACTCAGATCTTCTTGACTTTAAGTCTAGTAGGCTTTAATTTTTCTTTCTACTATAGCACATTCATTCTTGTTTTGGCTGCCTTTGTGGCCTTTGGAACAATTTGTTCTTATCTGCCCATTCTGCCAGGGGAATTCTTCATATGCTCAAGCTAGACATCCCCCTAACTCACTGCTTATCCTAAACCCAGTTTAGCCCATCTGCCAAGTTTGTGGCCCCTGTGCGTGCATGCTAGAGCTTCTTAAGAGTCACAGGTAGTGAGTGTTGGGTGGCAGGTGAACAAAGATGCCAAGGTCATCCACTGATCTCAGGCCATAAACAGTTGTCCTGACTTTGTCTTGCCACTATGCTCTGATGATTCTAGAAGAGAGAGTGAGTGGGGTGGACAACTGTTCAACACTGCCTCACTTGAATCCAAGTCATGTGCAAATTAGGATATCACCCTGTGATGTCTTTGGTATTTGTTGTAAATGCAGGACAAACAACAACATGTTCTTGTGTAGTTGATAAAGACTGGTTATTATTTTCATTTTTAAAATAAGGAAATTAGGGGCAGCTAGATAGCACAGTAGATAGAGTGTCAGACCTAGAGTTGAGTGGATCTGGTTTCAGATAACCCTGGACAAGTCACTTAATGGATGCAAAGGACTCAGTAATTTTAAATAAAGAACATTCCAGTGAGATCAGGACATAAAGAGGGCCAAAATCCAAGGAAGAAAGAAAAAGAAGGAAATAAAATAAAGAAAGAAAGGAAGGAAGGAAGAAAAGAAAAAAAGAAAGAAAGAAGAGAGAGAGAGAGAGAGAGAGAGAGAGAGAAAGAGAGAGAGAGAGAGAGAGAGAGAGAGAGAGAGAGAGAGAGAGAGAGAGAGAGAGAGAGAGAGAGGATGTGCCCTGAGGTATTAGGGGGAAGTTTTGTTTCTGCTTATTTCTTTGAGGTAAATATTCAAAAGGAAGGAAGGAAGGAAGGAAGGAAGGAAGGAAGGAAGGAAGGAAGGAAGGAAGGAAGGAAGGAAAGAAGAAAAAAGAAAAGGAAGGAAGGAAGGAGGGAAGAAAAAAGAAAGGAAGAAACAAAGAAACAAAGAAAGAAGGAAGGAAGGAAGGAAAGAAAGGAAGGAAGGAAGAAAGAAAGAATAAAGAAAGAAAAGGAAGGAAGGAAGGAAGGAAGAAAAGAAAGGAAGGAAGGAAGGAAGAAAAGAAAGAAAAAAAGGAAGAAAAGAAAAATAAAATGAGAGAGTTGGGGTAATTTAGAATTTACTGGAGATTATAAAACCAATCATTATCAGGGAATATAATCTGAACTGTGCAATTCCTTAGCAAGGGAGTGGCCTTTGTAGACCAAGGTGGCCTCTGTGAGCCCCTCATGCTCTTGCAAGCACATTTATGGAATATAAATCATCTTTTTATATGCTACCCATAAGCTTCCAATAAATTACTATCATACCAATATGCTAGTCCAATAAAAAAAAAAGACTAAAGAATTGAAATTATCCAGCTGTGAAAGGTAATCGAGGGCAGATAACATCGTGATTAATGTAATATGGATGCAAAGGACTCAGTAATTTTAAATAAAGAACATTCCAGTGAGATCAGGACATAAAGAGGGCCAAAAGCTCAGAGAAACTAGTAATACCCTTTAGAAGAAAAATTGAATAGGGAAGCAGAGGAAAAGTGGGGATTAACCTAGGGAGCTAGGTCAGTGGATTAGAGCCATGTAGCCTAGAAGTGGGTAATTAATACTCTTTGTCAATTCCTTTTATCCTAGTTTTTGCTCAAGAAACTAAAAAAAAAACATTGTTGGGGGGAAGTCAAAGCTTTCATTTTACATCTAGCACATTTTTTTGTTATTTTCCAAAAATCCCTGAATATAACTAATAACAATCATCACCAGTGTGGGTCTGTGGTACGCCTACAGAACCAAAGAAGGTGTCAAAGAAAATGTCAAGCTCTTACCCAGTAACGATTGAGCAGTTGGTTCTGTGCTGTATAATTATATGCCTGAAGACTTGTACACAGCATCACAAAGAAAGAAAGAAAAATGAAATCTTTAGACGTGTGCTCATTAGGCTAACCGCAGAATGAAACACGAGCATCCTGGGCGGCTCTGGCTCTAGTCAATGTTATAGTCCAGAGTATGCAGCAAAAAGAGTTTTGGTCTGAAAGTCAGAGGATCTGAGTTTATGTCCAGCCTTGACCTTCAGTGTTGGACTCTGGCCATCGCTTAACTTCTATGACTCTTGGTTTTCATATCTCTAAAATGGTGATGCTCATGTTTATACCATCGACTCTCAGGGACTGTTGTGAGAAAATCTCAAAGATGCTCTATAAAAATGTGCCATTATTATAAGAAAGCAGTAATCAGGAAAAATCAAAAGATCAGTGATGGGGCAAAATGAATCCTAGAGATAAATAATATACCAAGTGGGGATATTTATATTTAAAGCATAGGTCCATTATTTTTTTAGAAGGAAGCTTTATTCTCTTGGATCAGAGCTTCTGCTATAATAACCTCTTTATATTCTAAAGTTAAAGTCTGATCAGAAAAGGAGGCAAGTCAGTTCGGTAGCCAGAGAGAGGAATAATTGCTCCATACTGTACTGGGCGATTCAGGGGGAGGGAACAAGTATTTATTAAACACCTAGTATATGCAAGAATATACAAATATCTTATTTAATACAACACTCTGAGAGTAGGTGCAGTCATTATTATCCTCATTTTATAGTTGAGGAAACTGAAGCAAGAATATTTCTGCCCATTTTTATGGGCACCTCAGAAGCTTTTATGCTTTTGTTCAGGCTTTTCTCCCCTGTCTATGCACCTAAAATTTTTCTTTCAATATTTATGTGGGGTTTCTCAAGGGTTTTGTGATTCCAAAGAACTCTATGGTTTTAAATTCATATAGTTAACAAATATCTGAGATTAGATTAGAACTCAGGTCTTTCTGACACCAAGCTCAGCACTCTAACTATTTCTACCAGCTGCCTAGTCATTGAGATAGATCAGGGGCAAGAAGTGATGAGACAGGGTTTTTGAAAATCATTACATCATTTTATATTTGAAAATCTTGAGTTTCCATACCTTAACTGGTTTTATGTGCATAAAATCAGTTAAGGCATAGAAACTATATATATATAAAAATATAATACATATTTATATATTTATAGAAATTATAACACAAATAATATATAATATAATCATATCAAAATATTTAATATATTATATTTCTACAAATATATAATATATAAATATATAAATATTTCATATACAAATATATAATATAACATAAATATACAATATACAATATAACACAAAATTTTAATATGTAATACATGTGTACTATTATATATTATTAATATTATAAATAATATAATATATGTTAATTATATTAATATTTTATATATATATTTAAAATCCTACCTTCTGTCTTAGAATTAACAATGCCTATTGGTTCCAAGGCAAAAGAATGGTAAGGGTTTAGCAGTGTGGGTTAAGTGACTTGCCCAAGGTCACCCAGCTAGAAAAAGTCCAAAGTCAGATCTGAATTCAGGATCTCATGTCTCTAAGCCTAGCTTTCAATTCACTAAGTCTGGCTTCCCTATTAATTAGTTTTAATTTGCTATCCTTTTAATTCCATAGCAAAAATTTAAATATCTATTATATCTCCATTAAATTCAGGGGAGGAAAGATTTTTGTCAATGCCTGAGCAAAAGATGTTGCTACTAGTTGTTTGACCCTAGGTAAGTCATTAGTTTCTCTCATCCTTGGTTTCCTCAAATATAAAACAGAGATAACAAACACACCTACCTCATGGGTTGTTGAAAGGATCAAATGATATATTTGTAACACACCTTGAAAACCTTAAAGTGTCATATCAATGCTAGCTATTCTATTATCATTCATGCTAATTATTATATTATTATTATTAATAATTGTCAAGTACTTTCAAGACTTGAGAAAAAAAGAGGACAAATTTAATGCATTTTGTCTCATTTGGTAGGACAAGAGAAGTGTATTAATTTATTATTTATATAAGAGCCTCGGGTATATTTTCTCTATTCATTATTATTATTTTAATAATTTTAATACTAATCTCTTCCTTTCCCATTGCAAGAGAGGAGAAGGGAACAACTTCAGTACTTGAGACAGGAGAGGGAAGGATGAGCTCCAGTTTCCTATACTTTTGGAAAACTTCTGCATGAAGGATCTTAAAGAAAAATATCACTATTAAGCAATAATAATTTGGGATTGTGAATTTGAACCTATGACTTTATTGATGTGAGGGTCTCCCTGGTATGGAAAATGCCTCCACTGATGCAGATCAACAACTCGTCTGATTGATCTTCTTAGGAAGTTGCATGGGAAGGAAAAGTGGTTTCCTCATGGTCAACATTGCTGGTGTTTATCATAAGCATCCCTTAATCCCAGTCTTAACTCTAAGACTGGCCCTCTGAGGATAAGGATATTCTGACTCTCAAGCAATAGTAAGAGCTGACAATAATATAGTATTTTAAAGTTTGAACAAGCTTTTAATTTGTTGATCTTTATAATAACATTAAAGGTATTGTTATCCCCATTTTACATACGAGGAAACTGAGGCTCACGGTCATAACTCTAATAAGTGGGAAACAAGATTCAACCCCAGTTTCCTGACTTTTTCCACTTTGTCTGTGTGAGACACTCTTGGCCAAAAAGAGATTTCAGAATTCTGAATATTATTATTTTTTTAAACCCTTACCTTCCACTTTAGAATCAATACTGTATATTGGCTCCAAGGCAGAAGAGTGGTAAGGGCTAGGCAATGGGGGTCAAGTGACTTGCCCAGGGTCACACAGTTGGATCTGAATATTCTAAGGGTAATGAATTTCAGGAATCTTCATTTAAAAAATCCTTCCCATAACAAAGTAACAAGAATTATTCTGAAAGTTCAACACTTTGCTTTTTAAAGACATTGCCCATGAATTAGTTATCATTCTCACTGGTGGTTTCCATGGACTTCATTTGACAGCCCTTCTCATTCTTTCCCTTTTGCCTCTCCATTTTCAGAGGTCAGAGTACCTTTTCTGGGCCATTTGTCTTATATGATGGACAAAGGACCTGAGATTTGTCTTTGGGCTTCCTGTAAGTGTCTTTCCTTGTCTATATTTCCCAAATCCTTCCTCCTACTAGGTTGTCACAATAATAACAGGTTCAGATTGTCATAAATGTATTAAAATGTGCTCTTTCACAAGCGGAGAGGATAATTAATGTTCCAAACTATAGACAATTATGTCCATAGCACATTGAGTTTAACTTGTCTAATTTGGGAGAATAATTTTTTATTTCCTTGGTATGGACATATCTGTCTAGTCCATCAACTATATTATTATGGTCCATTGGGTTTTCATGTTGTGTGGAACTGTAGAGAAAGCCTATTTCAATGACCACATTTTGCAGATGGGGAAATTAAGAGAAATGACTTTCCCAAAGTCACAGTAGATGGTAAGTGCCAGAGCTTCAGACTCAAACCCAGATTTTCTGAATTGGATAAAATCCAAGGTAACATATATGTTCTAATTCAAGTAAGTAAATTTGAGTTTATAGGTATCACCAAGAATTGGTGGAAAGAGACTCAGATTGGAATATTGCTCTGGTTGAGTATTTTTGCCTCATTCAAAAGAAATCAGACAGCTAAAAGTTGGGAAAAGAGTAGCATTGTACAGAAAAAAGAATATTTTCCTGGGAGAAAACTAGGAAGTCAAAAGAAGAGCTACATGGCAGAATGTTTGTGAGGTCTGAAGGGAAACTTCCTGTCAACCGAAGTGATCTGAAAGGTGTTTTGGTGCAGGTGCCAGTTGAGCTGGGCTTTAAAAGACGGATAGAGCAACCCAAAAGGAAAAGAGGAACATTATTATGGCAACAGGGAAGAGTGAGTAAGTGGATGGAGCCAAGAAAACATAGGATGTGTTCAGAAGACATAGAATAGCTCAGTTAATTTGAAACATTGAGTGGAAGGGAATAAATAATGAGATAAAGCTGGACAAGTAGAGTGGCAGCAGAATGTGGAGAACCTTGAATGCTAGGCAATTATGCTTTTGAGATTCTTTGAAAGCTTTTTTGAGAAGAAGCTCATGTTTACTATCCATGAGGTACGAGCTCTTGAATCTTACTTAATCTAAAAGGCAAGGTCTTTCTTCCATGAAGACTGGCTGCCCATTAGAATGAATCCGTGATTGAAGCATAGCTCATCATTTCTGCCTTTGTTTGAAGTGCCTCTTCAGATTCCTAATGGTGGTTATTTTTCCTCTTTTAATCTTCTGGGATCATTGTTTAGGGGGTCAATCTATTACCTGCCACTCTAGTTACACAAATTCAGTCTCTTTCTGCCTTCTTCAGCTATTCTCCTTGACTTGAGCAGTGCTTCCATGGCCATGCTCCCCAGTGATGGGGTATATTGTTCTTTGCTGGGTAGGGCACCTTGAATTTTTTTCATGGAACAGTACTCTGATGCATGCATCACCGTGGACACATTCATGGAGTAGAATATTTCTGCCCATTTTTATGGGCACCAGAAGCTTTTATGCTTTTGTTCAGGCTTTTCTCCCCTGTCTATGCACCTAAAATTTTTCTTTCAATATTTATGTGGGGTTTCTCAAGGGTTTTGTGATTCCAAAGAACTCTATGGTTTTAAAAACTCTTTTTTCATTAATTTTTAGAAACCTTGATTAATTCCCTATTATATTCAATACACCATCATATGCTAAAGAAAACATAAGAACAAGCCTTTAAAGCACTTATATTATTACCTTGATCTTCATGCGACTCCATGAGGTAGGTAGCTCGTTATTTACTCTATTTTATATTTGAAGAAACAGACTCTGAGAGATTAAGCTAGCAAGAGATAGAGAGGACTGGAATCCGGGTCTCCTACCTCTAAGTCAATTTCTGTTTTGCTTCTTCTCCTGGTCCAGAGTAGATTTCCATGCTGATTTTCCCAAGAAGGGAAGGTCTTCCCTGCTGTCTGGCTTCTACTGAACTAAAATTGTTTTTCTTTTTCTCTATTCTACAGCTCTCTGGATGAGAGCTGTTAGTTTTGCCTTTGATTTATTGTTTGTTTGTTTTTCAGACCCAAAGCTTTTTGGTTCCTGTTGGAGGAGCCAAAGAAACATCTTCAATTTATCTATTAACCTTAACAATTAATTACCCTATTGTCAAATATTTTATCTTCAAGATTTCATCTCAATTATCACAAAGACATTACCGTTTGGACCTAGACAATGGGAGGAGATTGATCACAGCATGAGGTGGGACTATTGTCAACTGCCCACCCCTTCCCTGAAGTCACCTATAGTAAGGTAATTATTTCGAAGGTACAGATGCATGTCAGGCTGATTAAAAAAAATTAAATGAATTTCCCAGCTATTTTAAATGAATGTAAACTATTATTTTCCTCATGTCAGGTTTATAAAGCATGTATAAAATGTATACTGGAACTGTTTTAGCTAGGTATGAATATAAATGAAAAAAAATCAAAACCCAAAAGCAAGAGATCTGAAAATATTCACGCATTTTTAATTTGGAAGTAGGTTCTGTGTATAATTCCAACAGTTGAAAATGGAACACTAGCTTATAGTTCTGAGATACTATAAAGAAACTAAAATCTTAAATTATATGATTCAATAACATTTAAGATACAAGGTGCCCCATTTCTGCAAGGTTTCAAAAGCATTTCTCATTCATAGTATGTAAAAGAAATGCTAGCAAAACTAAAAATGGGGCATTTGATGACAGAAGTATATTAAGATCCCTGGGACTGCTCTATCGGCTCTTGTAATTTACAGCGATGCCAGCCAAGTCAGTGAAAAACACATTTTTCTACCTGCTGTTTGCTGCAACTTGGTTACACCCACACAGATGTCCACCCACGCCAAATTTTCCCCCTAAAAATCAGGCCTCAGAACAAATAAATTGGAAAGGACAGAACATATTGTCCAAAGTCTTTGGTTTGTGGCCTTTTTTTTTTTAATGTGATTCAAATTTGTAATTAGAAAATGGGATATAACAAAAACATAAATGACATGGGAGACCACAGCAGAAGCAGGTATATAGTCAGGAGAGTTTCCTAAACCTTGAAGGCTTAATGAGCTGTGATTTCACCGGTGCGGGGATGCCCTCTGCTGACCACAACCCATTTCTCTCTTCGTAGAGGGTCAGACCCTGACTGAAGAATTTAATGATCTACACAGTCTTAATAAACTCAACTAAGCTGTCAGGCCCTGAGTCTGTTAGTGGCTGCTTTTCTGAGGGTTGGGAGGAGCTGCCATATATGCCTTGTGGGCGTACCATTTAAGAACGCAGGGCCATTTTCCATGCCACAATGAAGTGTTTGAATAGGATTTTGTTGGAAATAAACAATGTGTATTTACTTCCATATATATGTGTACATGCATATAGGAACTGTTATTCTTAAACCTTTAAGTGCTAAATATATAGGAAAACAAATGCCATGACTAATGTCAAACCTTAAAATGCTATTATAGTTACTTGCTCGGAAAGAGGGAAGGAAGAACTGATCAAAGAGCATGTGTTTTAGAAATTGGGCCATCAAACACATTCAGGAGTCGAGGAAGATTATTTTCACTAAAAGTCAAATACCCTCGTTTCTCAGAATTCTAGGGCTCCTCTGAAATGCTGAGAAAGGGAGGAAATAGAGATCTTTACATAAAAGAGGCAACAACTGCACAGTATTTTAAAAATTAATTTTATTTCTTATTATCCTAAATGTTGGCATTGTTGACATTTGCATGATCAGTCCACTGACATTCTCCTTCATCTGGGTGGTGCAATATACTGAAAATGAAAATAATTTTCATTCTTAAATAAGGAAACTATAGGGTTACAAAAACCTAGATTCATATCAAAATAACTTCACAGAAGAGTTTGTTCATTTAAGAAAATAAGAAGTTTTATATTTATAAATTGACTTATACAAAATGTCCATTCTGTGCTACCTTATGTGAATATAACATATAGATTTATTTATGTTTTTGATGAAATGTCTAATAAACAGTGCTGAGGGTAATTATATCGCATATTTTAAAAGAATATAAACATGGGCCAATTCTTTAAATTATAGCATTTATACTATAATTTAAAAATATATTTTAGGTAATATAAAACATTATCTTCAATAAGCAGAGCTTCGAAAGCAGACATCTCTCTAAGTGAGGGTCTACAAATGAAGGATTTAATTGAATGGAATGAATGAAAAAGCATCTCTTAAAGACTTACTACCCATCCTCACTCAGTGGACTCAAATACAAAACGAGCCTGCTGTTGCTCTCAAAGAGTTAACACTAATTGTGGGGGAGACAACACAGAAAAGAAGATCCAGCTGCAGTGGGAGAGGAAGGTCTGGGCATCCCAAGAGACACCGCGGGGCGGATAGCAAGGCCCCGCTGGTCCCAAGGTTGTGTTAGCAGGTCAGATACCACGCGGGTGTAGATGCAGAGAAGCGGTGAGATGGGAGGAGAGGGGAGGGAACAGGTCTTGTTAAGGCCCTACTGTGTGCAGGAATCTGTGGTAAATGCTATATGAATACGAGAAGCTTAGGAGGCAGTGGCAGGGCAAACGGTAAGGCCTAGTGAGGCTCCTCGACCTTGCTAGAAAGTACAGAATCGTGATTCCTATCTCAGGGAAGTTGTGAGGGTGATAACGCAGCCTCCTCGGACCCTGGCCAGAGAAGGGGCTGAGGAAATCAAGGGGGAGCATGCCTTGAGTCGTTATGTTTTCTTTGTTGCCTGGCCCTTCTGGGGGAGTTCAAGGAAACTGGGGAGGAGGCCAGCAGGGAAGAGAAGAGAAGGGCACTGCCAGTGGTGGTGGGTCTTTCTACTCCAGGTCTGGAATAATTTTAACAGAATTTACTTATGTAACTGTGCCATGAAGATCAGTGGTCTTCCACCAACATACACCTAAAACACAAATTGCTAAATTTATCACCTGAATCAAATCAAGAAGGCTGTTGTAGTCCAGAAGCATGGATTTTCTTGTATTTCAATATGAATGCCTCAGTTCTTCCAAGGCTAACTTTGTGGCTTTCCATTTGTACCAAAGTGCCAAAAATGGGCTCTTGGTCCAAACATTCTTGTCTATGGTCTTGAGATGAAGATGAAACATTCTCTTGAATTCCATTATTTTCTTGGTCATTCGCAAACTTTGGAATTTTGAATTCGTCTGTGTTGGCCTTACTGGAGTTCCACAGGACGTTACTTTCCTTACCACCTTGTAGGTTCCTGTGGAGTTCTTCACTGAGCAGCAATACAATAGTCCCTCCAACACAGAGTACTCTGTAGGAAGAAGGGATGATGGATAAGAACAATTCATTCTTATTTGGATAAACACAACCTAAGTGACTTATATTTAAAGGCTTATATGTGCTTTCAAGTTAAAATTTAATTTTATCTTGAAACATCCTTGGATGTAGTTAATTCTATAATGCAGGGCCCTTATAAAAATGATCAAATCACTAATATAAGTCACTTTATCAATCACTAAATCACTACAATCACTAAAAAACTACAAATCACTAAATCAAATCACTTTACTTATCTATTTCCACTCTATACAGAAGGAAAGACAAAGAGTTAACTTAACAGTCGCATCTCAATAAATGTATGTGCAAAATAGGAGGCAAGTCATATTATTACAAAATATTAAGCAGGAATAAAATTAAGAGATTATGGATGAAAGTGGAGTAGGATACTGACGAGAACTTAACTCTTAATGCTCTATAGTTTGGCTTCTGATCGAATCATTCAACTGAAATTGCTTTCTCCAGTTACCAGTGATCTTCTCATTGCTAAATGTAATGGCCCCGTCTCAGTTCTCCTCTGCCCTGCCCTCTCTGCAGCCTTAGCCACTGTGAGTGGTCACCCTGTCTCCCTAAAATTCTCTCCTCTCTGGGCTTTCTGGCCATGCTTTATCCTGGTCCTCCCATTATGCCAGTGACACCCTCTTCACTGTCCCTCACCCTACATATCCAATCCATTGCAAATCTTCACATTTCTACCCTGAATATCTTTTTTCTTCTGATCCCTTTTCTCTGCTCACAAGAATAAATCTAGTTCCAATTCTTTTCTCTTCACCTGGATTAGTGAGATTGCTTCCAGATTGGTTTTCCTGACTCAGTTTCCTCAGCACTCTCCTCAGCCTCCACAGTGTGGCCGGGGACTTTCCTTCAGAGTGAAGCTTAGCCTGTTATTCCCTTATTCCCTTATTCCGTTATTCCGTTGGCTCAGGTGGCTCCCCGTGAGATCAAGTAGAAACTGCACTGTTCAGCCTTTATCTGTTCTGCTGAGCAGCCTCTACTTGGCCTTGTTAGACACAATCCTGCCTCTCAGCTTCAGTGCTCCGGCCAAGCTGGCCTCCTCTCAAATTTGCTCAGGAAAACCCCTTCCATCTCCTGTTTCTGGGTCTTTGAGCCAGTCCTTCCCTTCCTCCCCCCCCCCCCCAAACATCCCCAGGCCTGGGATGTGCTTCTCTTCACCTCTATTTCAGAGAATCCCATCAAAGACATCCCTCAAGAACTACCTTCTAGAACTGTGGGAATATTTCAGAAGAAAAACAATTGCTTGATCACATGGTTTGATGGGATATAGACTCTAAATGATCACCCTAGTGCAATTATTATCAATAATATGGAAATGAATCTTGTTCAATGACACATGTAAAACCCAATGGAACTGAGCGTCAGCTAAGGGAGTAGCGTGGGAGGTGGGGAGGGAAAGAACATGAATCTTGTAACCACAGAAAAATATTCTAAATTAATCAATTAATTAAATAAAATTAAATATTTTAAAAAACAATCACCGTCTACATGGATCTGTTTCTGATTCCTTCCTCCCAGTCCCCAAGTTGGCAATGTACCCCCAATCTACCTAATATTTTAACTATCTAGTCTTTATTTACTTTCTGCTTATTCAGTATGTACTCTCCCCTCCCCCCATGTATAACTGTCTTAGGGATTGCAATACCCTCCTCAGGGGGGATTGTATAATTGTCATAGGGATTGTATAATTGCCATAAAACTAAAAAATCTTTTGAGAAAGAACCATTTCAGGAAAGAGAGCTCGATAACTCTTTGAATCTAGAAGATGAATTGTTTGAAGAAGGTGCCATGAAGATTCCTGAAGAAACCTCTACAGCATTAGAAGATCCAACATAAACTTTGGAGTATAACTGATTGAAATTCTAGGGGTTGAATACAAGTATATTGAACATAAACTTGTATGTCACGGGGGATTTCCCCCAATTGACTTATTGCCAATGTGCCTAGAAAGCAATGGTTTGCTTTTTCTCTCTCTCTCTCTCTCTCTCTCTCTCTCTCTCTCTCTCTGTCTCTTTTATTTCCCTCTTATCTCTTAACTATTGTAGTTTAAAATGATCCACTGGGGAGACATCTCCCAAAGGATCACAGGGGAATTGAGAAGAGAATTCTTTACTCTGTTGCCTATCCTGAGTTAACACTAACTTAAATACCTCAAGAGATTGTGAAGACAGGATTAACTCTCCTTTGTCTATCTCTTGGTTGAATCAACACAAACCTGAACTAGGTGGAAGAGCTTGCAAACCACTTAGTGAATTCATACCCTCAGAAACAGCCAGGATGAGTATTCACCTCTCCAGAAGGTGAATTTTAGAAAATTCACACCCTGAGATGAGAACTTAAGCTTCACAAGGTGAGAAGTTGATCCCACAGACACTGCCACCCCTCTCCTTCTCCCCCTCCCCCGGGGCAGTGCTAGACAATTTGGAAACTGATTGGCCCCTGTGAAGAGGGAAAGGGACAAGGAGCCACCATAAAAGTGATGAAATCCTATGGCTTGAGGCAGATTGTCTTTGAGAAGAAAGTCTGAAGAGACTGTCTTCTGACTGGGGAGAATCTTCGAGGGAGCTTTGCTGGAGATTATGGTTTGGATTGTGGGCTTGGGAGCTTGGCTTCAATTTAGACTCTGACTCCGGGACTACTTCATTGGGTGAGTGAAAGGCTGACTACTTTCCTAGTTTTGTAAGAGACTAGCTTGGAGGAGGACACGTGGTTACTCACCTATTGGCCCTCTTGGCTGAGGACTAGTAGAGGTATTTTCTTTAACCTTGTTTACATTTATCTACTTTATTGTTTCCCCTCTATTTTAGTAAATAAACTTCTGATTTGAGGTATAATAATTTTGGTGAACACATTATTTCATATAATTGAAGTCCATCTATTGAATCAACCTTTGTACCTATAGACTATAAGTTCCTCAACATCAAGAATTATTTCATTCATTGCATTTTTGTACTCTTAATGCTCAGTATATAGTAATTAATAATTAATTAATTAATCCATGGTCAGTCGAGCATGGCATTGAATGTGTTTGACACTAGCCACAGGGGAGGCTCAGGGAGTGGATCTCCTGAGTGGGAGAAGTTTGGGGCTGGAGTGGGCTAAGGTGATCTGGAGAGTCCACATTCAGTTAAACATTAATGGTATCCCAGGAGCAGGCGACCAACAGGTTGTCTAAGGACTGAAGAATTAGCCCAGTTCAGAAATGGAGCAGATGAAAACTCCCAAGTTTGTTAGAACAGGCTGGGGCCCAGGAGCAGTCCCTGAACTTTGAGCTTTAAACTTGTAGTCTTAATTTTTTTTTAAAAATACTTGTTTATAGATTGATTAATAGATGCATGTATATTAGCAAGCCTGATTAATTCTTGGGTTATCTTTCTATTTTCCTGACATGTTTGACAAGGATACATCTTTAGTTCAATCAGTCTCATTTTAAATTATTTGAGAATAAAAACCAGGTTCAGTCCTAAAAGGAAGTGAAGTGGGGTTCTCTTATGTGATATACACTTTCCACTGATAGAAGATCTGTCAGGTCTCCAAGAGAGGATGTGGGCCCGAGGCATACCCAAGAAAGGGATTTTTTCTTGCAGAAACACTGACTACTACAGAAAGATTCCTCAAGAGAGAACAAGGAACCCACAGAAGGAAGCATGGTCTTTACAAACAAATCTCAACCACTTAACCATGTCTGGAGACTTTTGTTCTATTCACTATTTTTTAAAACTGCTCTAGGCATTTTAACAAAACTGGGTAATGGGAAAATAAAAATACTTGAATTTGGCCAATAATACATTCGGAGTTCTGCTAAAAGCATAATTAACAGAATTCCTCTGAATTAGCTCAAGGCAGTGACCTTTGAATGATGAACATGAAAGTTTATGTAGCTATAGAATAAATTTATGTTCATATAAATATGGGGAAAATCACAGGTCAGTTACCAGGTAATGCTTCATGCATTCTGCAAAAAGATTTTGATTGAAATTTACATTTTAATTAGTAGCCTATCATAGTTGAGTAGGACAAATACATTTTTCAATAGTGTCTTCATATTGGTGTCTAAAGGTGAGAATTCTGACAGGCCTGGGGACAGGGACTGGATTTGTGATTTCCCTAGCACAGGAAACTCCTGGATGAGGAAATTCCCTTGCAGGGCACGTCAACTCCTTTTTTGCAACTTATCATCTTAGACAATTGCTTAGAGTATCAAGAAGTCAAATGACTTATTTAGTCACACAGATAGCATATATAAGAAGTGGGACTTGAACTGAGGTATTCCTGATACTGAGGCTAATTCTTTATTATTCCATACTGCTTATCCTGTATTCTGAACAAGAACAAATTGAAACATTTTGTCTGGATTAGTGTACAAACTGATTTTGCAAGCCTCCTCTAGGTCATAAATTATACTATGTTTGCAGGGACCATCATGCTACAAATACCAGCAATTCCACTAAAATCATATCCATAATTTTATTGTTTTTATAATAATTTGTCAATTGTTATGAGTCAAAGATGCTAAAGTTTTCTAGACTTAATCTAAATTCTATTTTTCTGGCCCTAGAAGGTTAACTTCTGTAAATCTTGAAATCTCTCAGACTTGTGAATGTTAAAAATTTTCCCATCGGGGAATTCTTAATTGGAACAAATTCCCTACTGAGAAACATTCCCCATTTTGATGTGAGAACTTGCCAGGATCAGAAATGGGAGGACCTCTACTCCAACCGTACTTAAGACTGCTTTAGGGGAGAAAACTCCTTGCTAAACAAAGAAAGTACTTGGATCCATGCTTATGGTGGGGCAAGGAGTTCTTTGAGCCAGGCCTGTTTTTAGAATTGATACAATGAGATGCTAGGTACCTAAAAGGGTCGGGCAAGTTTTGTCTTAATGAGATTAGTTGACTCAGCTGTGTTTTCACGGGTTCAGACTTACTGAGGAGATTTGTCGACTTAGCAGGAATTCAGATGGGCAGTCCTTTGGAAAGCGGTTACAGTGATTGAACTTTTAAAAGCATGGATTAGTTGTTGTTGAGTTGTGTAAAAAATAGACTCGAATACAGGACTACAATCCCCATGAGCCTTTGCTCCACTTCCCCAGAATGCCTTGTAATCTCACCTGGGCCGAGATCGAGAAGATATTTAAGCAAAGGCTTTTGAAGGGCTCGGGGCTTTTGGACTTCCGTTTTTGGAGCAGAGGCGTCTCTTCCATGATGTGAGGTTATTTTGTCTAGGCCTCTGGCCTAGGCACATGTTTCTTACTTGTATATTCTTAATCTTTAACCTTTAATAAACCTCTAAAAATTATAATATTCCTTGCAGAGAGAAACTAATTTCTACCTGCCTCAGTCTCCCCATCTCCCCTAAATTTTAATCTTTACAGTTGTGTGACTCTTTGAAACCCTATGGACATTACCGTCCCTGGGGTTTTCTCGGCAGAGACACCAGAGTGGTTTGCCATTTCCTTCTCTAGTGGATTAAGGTGAACAGAGATTATGTGACTTCTCCAAGGACACAGAGGTAGTATCTGAGGACAGATTTAAACTCTGATCTTCTTCCTAATTCCTGGCCGAACACATTATCCACTGAGCCACTTAGCTTCACTTAGGACATATTTAACTTTGAAATTCTAGAAAACAGTTATGGCAGACTTAGACTCAACTCATAACATAAGAGTTAAATAAGGAGACCATAGAATTAGAGATCATTTTGCTCAGTCTTGTAAAGTGGTACATATTAAAATGACCATAAAGTCTAAACAAAACCTCCCAAAATGACCCAAATAGTTAAAATATATTATACTTGCCTTTCCATTTCATGAAGAATGCTTTTTATGTCTTTTCCTAATTTAAATTTTTTTCCAAATGGAATATCAGAAATAATGACATCAACACTTTTAGAAAGTAATGGCAATTCTGCAAAATAGAAATCAAAATAATTAAATTTTAAGACTCTATTATTTATTTGGAATCAAAATAAAATTCAAAGAAGGGGAATTTTTTCCCTCCTGAATTCTTTGCAATGAAAATTGGCATTCATTACTTTGTGGAAAGAAAAGATTCTGAAACAACTCCAGAATCACCAAAGAAAGATGAATTTTTTGTATATGAATTTATATAATATTTGTATAGTTTCTCATAGAAATTATGTGAATTTTGGGCAGGGGGAGGGTAATGATATCATATTGAAATATATGAGATAGGAGAGTGGAAAAACATAGTCTAGCATGTACCCTAGTTCTGGGGAGTACAGATTTCAAAGGCTTCAGAGAAAGGACAGGTAAGATCTCTGGACTAAAATTCTATAAGAGAAATCTGTCTTGGAGAGGTGGGAAACTTTGAAAAAAATTTAATTCTAAAGACATAAAAAAGAGAAACAATTCAGATGAAGAGGCAGAGGGGTAGCTACCAAATAACACAAATATACCTCCCAACAGGAAAATTACTGACCAAGTCAAAAAGTACAGAAGATAAAGAGTAAGAGAAGGTAATGGAGGATGAATAACAACAACATCCTATGATTCTGTCAAGAATCCTGCTCTAGATGGATTTAGAGACCAATTATTATAGTACATGTTTAAAGAGAAATTAATTCTTATACATTAATTCTTTTAAAAACTGAGAAAAAACACACTAACAAATTATAAAAGAAATATTTTCATACTACCTCAATCAGGGAAAGATGAATCAAAGAAAGAGAATTATAGACCAATATCAATAATGAATGTCAATGCAAAAAAAATTAAATGCAACTTTAAGATTATACCAAGGGATTCAAGAATGGTATAACACTGGGAAAATAATTAACATAATCATATTAAAAATAAAACTTGGGGCAGTTGGGTGGCTCAGTAGATTGAGAGCCAGGTTTAGAGATGAGAGGTCCTAGGTTGAAATCTGGCCTCAGACACTTCTTAGCTGTGTGACCCTGGGCAAGTCACTTAGCCCCCATTGCCTACATAGTATTGAATCTAAGGTGGAAAGTAAAGGTTTAAAAAAATAAATAAAACTCCTCAAATAACATAATTATATCAATAGATGGAGAAAAGGTCCTTTATGTAGTATATTCATTTATTCTAAAATCCCTAAAAAACACAGCCATCAAAAGGTTATTAAATATATGCCTAAAACCAAAGGCTAGTGTGAAGATTAAATTAAATCTCTCCCCTTATTGTGAAGATTAAATTAACTCCCCTGCCTGTTTTTAGATTTAATCACCAAAGTTGTAAACACCCCATTCACACTTGAGTGGGGGAGATCTGTGACTCACGTGTGCCATAGTGGGTGACAAACCAGAATTGACTGACTGCACCTTGGGCAGTCCTAAGGAAAGCTTTAGACTATGATTTGTCCACATAAAAAGTGGAGGAAGACACAGGAAGTGATGCAAAAGAAAGTGTCTTTAAAAGGAAGTTACAACTTCCTGTGGAGGAGATTCATCTGAGATTTGTGAGGGAATCATCTGAGATCTTCAGATAGGCAGCAACTTCTTCCAGAGTTCTGAGTTCAAGTTGGAGGCTGGTGAAAAATCTTCTGACTGGACATGAGACCCTGTACTTGGTGAGACTGTTCTTAAATCTCTCCCTCTGGACTGACACATGGTGAGTGAAAAAGAGCTGACTCCTTTCCTGGATTTTCTGAAGGGACTAGCCTCAGGAGAGACCTATCCTACAAGGGCCTCTCTAGTTAAGTACTAAACTCCCCTGCCAGTTTTTGAGCCAGGGGTTGGAGCAAAATACTTAGTGCTTAGTCTAGATATCTTACCCTATCCTTTCTCTGATTTTCTAACTTTACTATTACTATATTTTTGTAAATAAATTGTAAATAAATCTCTTTGGAATTAATTAAATTCATGGCAACCCTAATTTTGAATAATCCAGCCCAACCTTTTATATAAAACATCCTATTCCCTCTCACACTGGCATTATTTGCAATGGGAGATTCCCCAGTAAAGTCAGAGGTAAAGCAAAGGCATAGTCCTAAAAAGGCTACCCATAACAATGAGACAAAGGAAATGGAGCCATAAACATAAATCAGAAGAAGAAAATATTTCCCCTTTTGGCAACTGTTACAATGATTTACTTAGAAAACCCTAAACAACCAACAAATAAACTAAGAGAAAAACTTCAAAAAAGTAACATGAATCAAAACAAATGCATGAAAATCATTAGCAAATTTATTTTTGAAAAAAGTAACTCCAGGAGAAAACAACAGAAAGGTAAATCCCATTCAAACTAACTGCAAATTGCATAAAATATTTCCAATATTTCCAAGGCACATTTCGAGACATAACTATGATTATAAAATACTCTCAAAGAAATAATTACAAATTGTTAGAGAAATATTAATTGTTCATGGTTAGCCTGTGCCAATACAATGAAAATTATAATACTATTTAAGTTAATTTTTACTCAATATAAATGATCAATTAAATTACCAAGCAAGTATGTTATAGAGTGAGACAAAAGAACAAAGTGTATTTGGACAAGCAAAAGGTCTAAAATCTGAAAGGAAATAAGGAGGGGGTGAAAAGAAAGGCATTGAGTAAATATTTACTATGTACAAAGAACAAGGGATAGAAATATGAAAATAAGACAGACTCTAATCTCAAGGAGCTCATAGGTTTTAGCTTAAAGAAAAGGCCCAGAGATGTCAGGGTGCAGCAACAAAGCACTTCATAATGTGTCTTCTCTCTCTGTCTCTGCTCTTCTGTCTCTCTGTTACTCTTTATCTTTTTCTAATGAAAATTCCATTGGTAAAAAAAAAAAATCTATTTATTTGGTTTAACTATTTGACAATGCCAAGAATTTTGTAGTAAGAACTTTCTTTGCTGGGTCTCTAGTAGCTGTAGTTAGTGAGAAACTGAATGCAATAGTGTTCTAGCTATAGGTCTAACAGCTATTAAAATTTCCAGGATTCTTTGGTTCTCAGTTCTGGGTTATTTCTACTTAGATCCCAAGTGAGGACCCAAGTCCAGGTGATGGCAATAGGGTGATCTACCTGGCATATGCCACCTCTTGTGTCTCCCAAGGAAGGGGATAAATAATACTTCTAGACTTTAAATTAAATTATAAAGCAGTAATCATCAAAATATTTGGTAATATTTTTCATAAACAGGAATATAATTGGTATTATTTTTTTAAAATCAGAAGCAAATTAGATAAGGAGATATGATTAGATAAGGAGAAATCAGAAACAACTGACTTCAACAACTCAGTGATAGACCTGAGGCAGATTTCCATGTATGACAAGAATTGTTGCAACAACTGGAAAGCAATTAGGTAGCAATTATATTCAGACCCACATCTTACATCAAGTACCAGAATAAGCTCAAGATGAATATTTTATCTGAATACAAAAGGTCATAATGTGAAAACAATTAGAAATACAAAGGTCAGAATTAAAACTGAGGGAGAAAGCTCAGGGTACTAAAAAAAGGTTTTGCTTTGTTTTAAGCTATATTAGGGAAGAATAGAGAATCAAAGGGCAGGACTGTGGCTTGAGGAGGATCAAATAATGGAAATGGATGACTTGAGTAAGAAAGTCCTGATCACCTGTAATTTTGCTTTTGTTTTCTCTGCCAAGAGGAATGAACACTGGCCTCAAAAAGGATAAAGCAACTAAGAATAATGGGAAGGTGATTTCCAAGAACAGAAAGAGATCCCCTTGTTGCCAAGATGAATTCAATTACCAGGCCCAATTATAGAATTGATATATAAAATTATAACTTTTTTGGTAAAGTTATTATAATTGTTGAGCTGTTGTCAGTGATCGTTGAAAGATTACAAAGAACAAAATTACCACAGGACTGGAAAAAACAACCAATTATCTTCATTTTCTGAGTAAGCTGCACACAAAATATGTAAGCCTGATTTTGACTGTTGGCAAAATTCTATAGTATATCATTAAAGTGTGTGTGTGTGTGTGGGGGGGTGTTTGCTTTTTTACCTCTCAAATTTAGCACAGTATTTGACACAGGCATTTAAAAATTGCTTTTTGACTGATTATTTAATGAAATATTTGAAGGGTTTTCACATGGAAGAGGGATTACAGTGGTTCTGTTTGGTCCTACAGGGCAGATCTAAGAATCAATGGGTGGGAATTTCTGAGAGGCAGATTTCAGATTAAAAAAAACAAAACAAAACCCTTTCTGACAATTAGAATTATTTAAAAATGTGTGGAATGTTTTGGGACACATGGAGTTCCTCTTCACTAGTGCTCTTCGAAGGAAGGCTGGTCACTTTCCTTGAGTGTTACTGTGGGGACTCTTGGTCAAATTCAGATTGGACTAGATGGCCTCAGAAACTTTTTCCATCTCAGACTGTGTGACTTTGGTTGAGCAAGGTAGAAGATTCCCCCAAGAAAGAGTTCGGAGCCCGCTGTATTAGCTTCTAAAGCCCGAATACTAGGCTTCTAGCATATTCCTCCTTGCTGTACTCTAATGGTCTTACTTTGAGCTCACCTTCTCAGATAAATGTAACTTGTCTCTAAACAGAATTCTGACGCCTATTCAATCTCATTCTATTCAACTTAACAAAACTGAATAAGAAAAGAGAATTTAAATGTTCTGATATCCTACTTAGAATTCTAGATGGCTGCATCAGAAATCTGAGTAAAGGAAAAATAAGGGGTTTAGGGACTGGTGCTCAGGTAAGTCCATCAGTGTTTATCTTAGTAGAACCGAATAAGGTTATTACTTTATTCAACAACTGCTTAAGTCTCTGAGCACCTGAACACATACAATTCAGGGTATAAAGAAATCTTTCAAAGCACAAAGCGCTCTGACTGTGAGGTCATAAATCACCAGTGATGGAGAGCACAAAGTTTGCTTGTCGTTAAGGAGATACAATCTTTAAACAGACACACAGAGCCCAGCTATAAACGAGGAGATAAGTAAGAAGCATAAGCTGGAGTGCATTAAACTACTGAGACACAACAGGATCTATAAACTGTGAAATGTCAAACAAATAAGTAAAAAATGTCCTCTCCTTTCCACGAGGGCAGGATGATTCAGACATAGAAAAAAACATTTACATTCAAAATCCTGATCCATGAGATGTGTGCGTGTGTGTGTGTGTGTGTGTGTGTGCGTGTGTGTGTGTGTGTGTATGGGGAAGGCACTTCATTCTCCTCTCCAAGGAAAAAAGGGAGGCTAGCTAACTTCTGGAACCTTCAGATGAAGGCTTCTGATGGACATCCAGGTTCCCCTTTATTCATTCAACATTCAAAATTCAACAGACATACATGAAGCACCATCACGTGCATCATGTGGTGAAGAACTGAGGAGGGGGCTTATGAACCTTCAAAAGTTCCCCATCTAATCGGGAAAGTAAGACATGCACAGACAGAAGTAAAACAAACTAAACGTAAGGGCTAAAGAGGCAGAAAGTGATGGTAGAGTTCCGAAGAGAGGAAAAGGAACTGGATGGGGAGGGAGATCAGGCGAGGCTTCATGGAAGCAGAATGGCTGCATCTCAGAAGGGGAAGACAATTACTTCTCAACAAGGAAAGCCATTTTACTTTTCCAGAGACAGAATTGTTAGGAAGTCTCTTATCTTTTCCATTGGACCTGAATTACTGCTACTACTACCCATTGCCATTGGAATGGCCTTTTAATGGTTTTCTCTGTCTCCAGTCTCTTCTACTCAGCCAACTGCCAAATTATGCACTGGGGAGTGAGCATGTTTTATCATAAGTCCTCTGGAATAGTGCTTGGTCACCGAGGCCTTTAGTGCCTAAGTCTTTCAAAGTGGTCTTTATAATATTGTTATTGTATGAATAATAAGGAAATAGGTTTTCAGTAATAATACGTGTATAACCCAGTGGAATTGCTTGTCAGCTCCAGGAGGGTGGAGGGAAAAAGGGAGGCAGAGAAAATGAATCATGGAAACATGGGAAAATATTCTAAATAAATAAATAAAATAGTGTGGGAGAAAAAATATATTATTATTATACAAACTGTTCTGTTGGTGCTGTGTACTCTGCCTAAGTTGATAGAACTCTTCAAAAGTTTTTCTAAAAGTATTCCTTCATCATTTTTTATAGTACAAATAATATGTCATTCTATTCTTATACCATCCCATTTGATGGAGATCCCCTAAATTTCCAGTTCTTTGCTACAGGAAAAATAAAGCTTGATGTTGTATATATTTATAATTTTACTTGTTCTTCCCATTAGAATGTAGGAGCAGTGACTGTTTCATTCTCTATACTTATATCACCAGCACTTAGCACATGGCTAGGCACATATTAGGCACGTAATAAATGTTCATTTGTAGACTGAATCATTGATTATTCCTAATCTGCCTTTTGGAGCCAAGTAGAGATCAGAAAAACAGAACAAGGATAAACTTGGGTTTCTAGCAGAGGAGACTGAGCGAATGGTAATGCAACAGACGAAAATAGTAAAATCAGTGGGAAGAGCAGGTTTAGCAGGAAAAATAATGAGTTTCATCTGCAATTCCTTGGTTTTGATGTGCCAGAGGAATGCCCACATGAGTGGAGCAAACTTGCAGCGACTGAGGTCTGGAACGTCTGTCTGAGAGATCAGGGCTAGGGACTGAGTTTGGAAGCCATCTGCCTGGCAGCAGTAATTAGAATGGCAAGAATAAATTGACATCTTGGGGAGCCTAATGAGAGAAGAGAAAAGAAGGCCAAGGACAGACCCTGAGGAGCAAGTTCATTAATTAGCTCAGCTCTATGAACTGGTAAAGGATGACAGGTAAAATTCCAAAAGGCAAAGACTGGAGGTGGGGAAAGAAGGGGGACAAGGCAGTAAAGTGTGAGGAATGGAAAAAATGGAGGCTTGATCACTGCAATAATCATAGCATTTACATAGTGCTTTAAGGTTTGCAAATCATCTTTTATAGGTTAACTCATTTGGTTTTCATAATAATTCTATGAGGTATGGGTCAATGGGGATATGAATGGGGACATAGACTCTAAGCGATCACTCTAATGCAAGTATTAATAATATGGAAATAGGTCTTGATCAATAACACACGTAAAACCCAGTGGAACTGCTCATTGGCTATGAGCAGGGGAGAGGAGGGAGGGAAAGAACATGAATCTTGTAACCATGGAAAAATAGTCTAAATAAATTAAATAAAAATTTTCAATTAAAAAATAATAATTTTATGAGGTAGATGCTATTATTGTTCCCATTTTAGAGATAAGGGGAATGAGGCTGGAGGAGTCTAAGTGATTTGTCCAGCATCATGCAGTTAATAAGTGTTTGAGGCAAGACTGAAACTCAGCTCTGCCTGACTCCAAGTCCAGTACTGTGCCACCTTGTTGCTTTTCTGGAATGTGGCTGAGGGACAATAGCCATTTGATTTCTGAAACTGATACCAAAAACACTGAGTCAGTCTTTAACAGAGGATATCTCCTTTTCCTCCCAAGATGCAATGTTTGCAAAATTCATTTTTTTTTCATATTACGGAAATATCCTGTAGTTGTAGGAGAGAGAAGAATATATTGTTTGATTTTTAAAATAAATTTAATAGTTTATAGATCCTACGCCTTTGGTATCTTCCAATGAAATTAGTGTGATCTATATCTCCTTAATGAGTAAGCTGAGTAAATAGACTCAGGTTGTTTACAATATAGATTATGTGAGGGGAAATCCAGTGAAATAAAACTGGGAAGGTAGCTGGAGGCCACATTATGGAGAGATGGAGAGATTTACTAAGGAATTTGTATACTTGGGATTTCTGGAGCTGGAAGAGAGACATTAGGGATAGATTTGGACAAGTAGCTTCAGGTTTTTGGACCATAATACCCTAATCAGTAAAATCTACCTTTTATGCCCTTTCCAGCTCTAAAAATCCAGAGAACACAAACTTTTCCTTAGAAAAGCTCTCTATAATGTGGCTGTAGCCTACCTTTCCAAGGGGAGAACTGGGCTCAAACCCACATCACTTGGCATGCCTCCCTTGATCCAGAGCTCCTTCCACCTGCCAGGAATCCATAGGGATCTGAATTTTAGCCCTTTCCAACAGACTTTCCCTTAACAAAGGAAGCTTCACTTGAAGCCAATTCAAGGCACCAAAAGCCCACATCTTTCTTAATGAAAAATATAGGTAGTTCTAATCACTCTAATTTAACTAGGGGTCACCCAAAACTTAGAATCTATGAACTATTAAATCTTTAATATGTTAAATATCAAGAAATATATGAGTAAAAGTCTTCCTCTCCCTTCCATGACGAAAGGACAACTCAGTGATAAGAAAACACTATTAATTTCAAAACCTTGATGCATCTTGGGATAAAAAGCTAATCTAATCTTTCAATGACTAACTCAATAATCCATATGCCAATATACCAAATTCTGTGAACATATACTAGATGTAGATTAAAACCGTTTTGGGTTTATCTCAATATTTTCTCTTAAAAAAAAGGTGATACTTGAAAGGCAAATCTAGCTCCTACAATCACTCAAACAGGATTTATTAGTAAGCAGGTTGAAAGTGGATTTTGGGGAGAATGTAATAGACTCTTATTTTGTCCTGTTTTTGTTATTTTTCTTTTATCTTTCTGTGGGATGCCTCTTTGATATAAAAATTTCCTTCAATACCTCCTTAGAAGACAAAGGAAAATTCAGAGGACCTGTTCAGTTCAAGGAAGGCCTCTTAACAAATTCTCTTTGACCGACATAAAAAAAGGTACAGTTTTCTTTAGTCTAGTGTAAATGGCTGTGCAAAAGAGGACACGTTCTTTTCCCAGGTAACAATTTAAGCTTCCTCTTTTATTAAGTATCTTCTGCCAAATGCTCAACCTAATCCTACCAAGTACTTTGGAAGAAACACATCTCTTTGCTATTCTCTCTCTCGATCATGTAGTTCAGGAAAAGAGAATACACAAACACACATCATCTGCAGAACTGTGAGACACGCATGTCTGTCACTTACTGATGGTGTGTGTGTGTGTCATGTGGGAGTGTCCAGTCTGCAGTTTACCTGTATGTAGCCTATGCTGGCTTATTTGGGTAGTAGCTGGCAGGGCCCCCAAATAATCTCATGACAAGCACTTGCTTAGTGTCAGAGATTTAAAAACAAAGATGAAACATTCATTTTGATTGTAGTTGACTGTTTTGAGAATTATTTTTATAGCCTTCATTTTCCCCACTAGTGTTGATACAAGTTATATTTCTTATGTGGAGGAAAAAAAAGCTCTCATGAGATTATCTTTAATAGCTTCCCAGAGCAGTCAAAATGATTAAATTGTTTTGGGGGTTTTTTTTGGATTTTCCAAGAAACTAAACATTCTTCCCAGGAGTGTGGCATGGACTTAGCCAGAATTTTAAGGGAGAATTTTATGTAATCAAGAATTGACAAGTCTCTCTATTCTAGGCAGAAATGCTTGTGATTTAGAACCAAGAAAAGATCAATTAACATACATTTTGGAGATGACAAAAACGGGGACATACTGTTTTATATAAAAAACCAGAAAATGCCAACAAAAAATATTTTGCTGAACTGAATCATTAATCCCATAAGTTTTCTGATGGACAATTTGATTCAGGTTTTGGGATAAAAAATATCATGGACTACTTCTAATGTTCCTCTTACATAAACAAGTGGAGGTATATATGTATAATATACGCATAGCCAAATGTATGTATACACATTTATATATGTGGACATATGTGCATAGCATATCTATATGTATATTTACACACATACTTCAACATATAAATGTACTAAAGTGCTGAGTCCATAATAGGCACTTACTTCATAATCTTTCACTGAGTGGGCTGTGAAGCTTGTTTGATGGTTCTTTTTTTATATTTTCTGGACATTTATTTTGAAACAATTAGGGCTATTTATATTTTATCCTCTATTCTACTTAAATTTGCTCTATGGATTTCCATTTTTATTTGAATCAGGGGATCTGGAGTTTTCTTTCAAAATCCTAGGTTTTTTTCTTTAAGAATTTATACATATGAGGTGTCCCAAAAGTCTTAGTGTAGTTTTATGCTCACACACACACACACACACACACACACACACACACACACACACACACATTCATCCATCCCCAAAATCTTGGTGTATGTGTCTCAAAAGTCTTGGTACTGTTTTAAGTAAATTGTACCAAGTTTTTTGGGACACCATAAATATATGTAAATATCTGACTGATCTGAAGAAAAACACCTGGGCTCTGAAAGAGAAGGTCAGACATAATTACCTATCTCAAATAGCAATGGAGAGTCTTATGAGCAGATTTATGTAAAATAGAGGATAAAAGATAAACAGCACAACTGTTTTAGAATGTTCGGGAAATATAAAAAAAAGAACAAGCAGACAACCTTCATGGGTCACTGGGAAAAATCCTTATGGAAGATTATAAATAGATAAGTTAACCCAGCAAGCATTCATTGTCTGCTATGTGCCAGGCACTGTGCTAAGTGCAGGAGATGCAGAGACAGGCAAAAGATAATCTTTGATCTCAAAGGACTCACAGACTAATGGGGGAGCCAATAAGCAAACAAACAATATATAATAGTAAAAACAAACAAATAAATAAATAAGGTAGAAGCAGGATAAACTGGAGATAAGTGCACTAGCATTAAGGAGGACAGGCAAAAGATTCTTGCAGAAAGTGGGATTTTAGCTGAGTCTTGACGGAAGTCAGGGAAGCCAGAAGGAAGAGGTAAGAGAGAGCATTTTAGGGCATGGAAGACAGTCAGAGAAAATGGACAAGATGATAAAGCTGTGAGGATGCAATCTGTACAAGTGGATGGAGTATGTCCATTTACATTGATGAGACCAGGAATCCATCAATTTCGTGAAGTGATTAAATAAATCATGAATGTATTTCTGTACCAATAGGTGGTTCTAGTTCTCCTTACTGGGGCCTAACAGAAAATGTTTAATCACTTTTCTAGAGGAGAACCCTTCCAATATTTGAAGATAGCTATTATGTCCTTTTAAAATCTTTTCTTTGCTCTTAATAAACGATTCTCCAATTCATGCTCCTAGTTCCTTCAACCAAATCTTTGTATTACTTGTTTCTGAGATCTCTCTACATCCTACATATTGTGAAGATAGAATTAACTCTCCCTTTGTCTATTTTTAGTTAATCAAATCAAGAACTAAAGTACCCCTATTTAGTAGCTAGCTAACCATTAGGTAAGAAAGCTCACAAGACACTTACAAGTTCACACCCCCAAAGGCCACAAGCACTGCATCCCCCAGAGCAGTGCTAGGCAAATTGAAAGACTGCAATTGGTTTCTGTGAAGAGGGGGAGAAACAGGAAATGACATGGAAAAAAGGGGTATAGAAGAGACCAACATGGTCTGGGCCTTTTTTCTTCCTTGGTTTTGGGGAGGTTAGATATTCTTCCCTTAGATCCTGCATTGGTGAGTAGAGCTGAAGAGACACGCTTTTCCTTGGAGTCATTCTGCATTGGTTGAACTCTGGCTGAGACACCACTGGGACTTCTGGCTGAGGAATCCCAGGAAATCCACATGGAGATCAGGACTTGGGGAACCCACTGCTGGGGGCTGGAGCAGCACTTAGGGCTGGTAGGCTACACCAGGTTTTGCCTCTTTCCTCTATTTCCCACTTTCATTATCTCTACCTTGTAAATAAAAACTGCTAATAGTCATTTTGACTTAGGGGCTAATATTTAATAAACGTCGACCACAATATTATTTTTTAACTCTCATATTGCATAAAACCTAAATTTAATTGTTGCAAGACCTCTCCATGGGGTCTAGCCCATCAATTTCTCTTTTAAAATATAGTGCCCAGAACTAGACATAATGCTTGCAATGTGGTCTGACTAAAGCAAATTACTTTGTGTGATAAAGATGAATGGTTTGCAAAGACTGAGAGGTGCAAACTTCATCTTTATCACATCTGAAACTATCAAATTAGCCTTTTATTGGTCATCACATCACACTGATTCATATGGAACTCACAGATCACTAAAAGCCTGAATCTTTTTTTACATAAAATATTTTCTAACAAAACTATTCTCCTTCTATCTTATATTTATATAACTGATTTTAAAAACTCAAGTACAGTACTTTGCAGTATAATTTAATAAACCTATTAAATTTCATCATTACTTTCTAACTTTTCATGATGTTTTTAGATCAGGACTTCTTCATCTAATGTAATAGCTGTCCCTCTTTGTTTTGTGTTATCTATAAAATTAATAAGCATGCATATGATCTATACCTTTATCCAAGTCACTGATTAAAATGATCAATAGAAAAGAGTGAGGTAGTGAATTCTCCATTACTGGAAGTATTTCAGCTCAGGCTGATAGAAAATCAGTCAGAGATATTGCTGAGTCTGACCTGGAGTGTGAGGCTAAATCAGATTACCTCTACTGGATCTTGCAATATTAAGATTATAAGAAACCTCATTTCTAGTTTTGTGACTGTCAAGTACTTTTTTTATTTATATGCCTGAATATGTAACTGGTTTGGAAATATTTTATTTTTAACCACAGAGCTAGAAACTCCCTAAAGTTATTGAAAGAAATTCGATGAGTTATTGGTCTTTTGTTCATCTTTTAATATCGATTCTAAGTGATATATGATTATAAGGAAAATATCAAATCCATTAAATGTATTTTTTAAAAGGTTTGAACATATCTAAAGGTTCTTTGATTGCTCTTTGGACAAAAGAATGGAAAAGTTGCTGATTATTTATTTGAATGCTACTTCCCAAGAATAAATCATCTGATGAATATTATAATTTCTTTTATTTTAATAACTACAATCAATATTGAGAACTACATATAAATTCCACTAATATAATCCTTTTGATTCCTTAAGAAATATTCTTTTCTAATTATATATAGTCAGTTTCATTTTACAATGTTCTGCTACTAAACATGTACTAAGCTACATAAAAATTTTGATTACATTTGTATTTTGAATAGCTTACCTGTTACAGAGAATTTAAGTAATTCTATTCTATCCACAAGACCAGCAGATTTTAGATTGTCGCATGCACCTGATAACTGTGAATCACTTACATCAGCCCCCAAATAATATGCATTCTGCAAAGAAAAACAGATTGTTGAAGCATAAGTAAAATTATGAAATATTTTGCTTATCTAAGCAAGTTTATTTTCATTTTTTTAAATGATGAAAGAGGAAAATGGGCTCACTCTGACCCCTAGAACCAGGCAGGAATGCCAATAGTGGATATTTAAAGCCCTTTAGGAGCAGGTTCCAGTTTCCTAACTCCTAACAGTCGCTCCCTCTCTACACCAAAGGAGTGCTGTTCCTGTGCTCCCCATAACCACCGAGCCTGGCACCGACTGCCCTCCAGGCCTAGATTACACTCCTGCCCCCCCTCTACTACAGAGAAGATTCCATTTCTTTCAAAACTCAAATCAGACGTCTCATCCTCCAAGCCCTACCCGATCCCCAGGTGCGGAGTCTCCTCTCTAATGACCCAGAGGTTCTCTGGTATGCATTTATCTCTATGCACACTGAGTCCATCACATCCCCTTAGAGGGTGTAAGGCAGCTCCTAGCATGGTCTGGTCCTTGGCTTTGTCCTGATGGCTCCAGGGCCCAGCACAATTCCAGACACTTCAAACTGCTTGCTGAATGATTGACATGACAGTTATCTTCAAGCACTGTCACATGCATGGACAATTCCATTCATGCTACCATTCCTTATAGAAGTACCTTATCCTATACTATTCTCATCTCAAGGTATGGAATCTATATCCCGCTACCCAGAATGATCCTTTTCACATAAAAAGTGCTTCACAAAGGTGTGTGGAAATGGATTTTTGAAACACATGTATATTCTTCTAAAATGGTAAAATAAAAACATAATGCAATCATTTATTGGTTTTGGAACGCATTATATGTATGTCTTGCTTCCAAAAGAGCTCATTACCTGCTATCACACCATAATAGCTCCCATGAAAGACACTAGAAAAGTAAATACAATACCTGCCCAAGACACTTATAGTTGAATTAAAGAGATAAAGTATACACATATAAAACAAGAATTATGAAGCAACATATACATACACATATAATACATGTAATTAGCTTTCTATAGGAAATGAATTCAATCATTTATTTATTTATAGATAACAGTTAATTTTGTCTATTTCCATGGTAAGGAAGGGGAGGCATCTTAGGAATGACAATGTTAGAGTTAAGAGTAATGGATTTGGAGTGAGTAGACCTGGATTTAATTCTTGATTTTTTTTTTAACTTTTACATTATCTTTGCATTGATTCTACAACAGAAGAGAGGCAAGGGGCAATCAAGATGAAGTGACTTGCCCAGGATCCCAGTAAGGTCCAATTTGAACCCAGGTCCTTCTGACTCCAGGCCTAGCACTCCAAACACTAGCCTACCTAGCTTCCCCTTCTTACATTCTTTAATACTTATATCACTTTGGGTAAACCAGTGACATTCTTTGTTGATAGCTTCCTTTGAAGATCTCACTCTCAATCTAAATCTAAAAAACCCTCTATTTTAATGCAATTGAATACAATTTTTTAAAAAAGAATGATTTATCTATAAATAACTAAGGATTTCTTATATAGAATCTTATTCATGTAAATATTCTTCTTGGAAAAAGACAACCTAGTGTAATGGATAAAGAGGGTTGCCTCAGAGTTAGTCAGACCTGAGTTCAAGTTCAGCCTCTGCCACACACTATCTGTGTCACCCAGGGCAAATCACTAAACATTTCAGTGGTCCAAGCAGCTCTAGTTCCAGCCAAAGTCCACTTAGCTTTAAAATCTACAGGCTTATTTTTCTATCAGTACCAGATAGTTTTGATTATAAAATAGTTAAGAATTTGCTAAATATCCTTCCTTTACATTTTCCTATTAATTCTTTTGATATTTTTGATCTTTCATTTTTCCAAATGAATTTTGTTCTTACTGGTAATGCAAAGTGAAGTGAGCAGAACCAGGAGAACATTGTACACAGTAACAGCGATATTATAATGATGATAGATTATTAAAGACTTAGTTACTCCAATCAAGGCAACCATCCAATTCCTAAAGGACCCATGTTGAAAAATGCTTAACTCTCAATGCAGACTGAAACATACTTTTTTCACTTTTTTTTGTTTTATTTTTTGACTATGTTTTCTTCTGTATCATGGATAATATGGAAATGTTTTGCATGACTTTACATGTATGTTTGTTAACAAATTGCTTGACTTCCCAAGGAGGGAGGGAGAGAATTTGGAACTTGAAATTTTAAAAAAATAACTAAATTTTTAAATATTTAATTGGGAAATATTTACTAAAACAAAAAAATATATATATTTTAAAAAGGTAAAACAAAACAAACAAAAAAACCTGAACTGACAGGCCATTCCTTAGCAGCTTCCAATAGGATAGTTCCAAGTCCACACATTGGATCCAAAACCACTGCACCAACCTACAGAAAGAAAAAGTGATTTGTGAGTGAGAGTCATAGTGGAGAAATACCCACATTTATGTCTCTTGTGGCAGTAGACAGACCAATACAAAACACACATAGTTCAAATTAGTAAATTTGGGGGGAAAGCACTAATAATGAGGGATCAGGAAAGGCCTCGGGGAGGTAAAGGGCTTTTCAACTGATCTTTGAAGGCTCTAGGCATTTCAATGGTGGAAGGGAGGAGGGAGGGCATTTCAAAAAGAGTTGAGAAAGAATGCAGGGAGAGAAGTCTTTGGAACTCTATACGGACCTCACATAAAGGCCCAGATAGGGGTACTGTGAGCAGGTGGACAGAAGGAGCATTGGGAGAAAGCAGGATTCTGAATGAGCAGAGTGGAAGATCGATAGAGGAGAGAGAAGACTGAGGAAGGAGCCCTTGATGAGGTTTTGGAAATGAACAGAGACCAGGAGAGAGAAATGGGGCCATGAGGAAGAGGGGGTAACAAGCATGGACTAGATTCCCCAGGATTTTAGCTGTAAAAGGGAAGAAATCCCTGGGGCACTAATACAAAGCTGGTGGCCAAGTCAAGGTCTATGGTTAAAAGGAGGGTGGATGAGAAAAGAAATTGAAGATGGGTGACAAAGGGGGATGGAATAGGATGGAGGGCTGGCCTTGGAAATGAGAAAGGCAACTTTTCCCTCAGGGACTGTGAACTTAAAAAAAACTATTCCATGCTACTCAGACAGTACTTTAGGGGAAGATAAAGTTGTAATCTCCTAATTGAACAATGAAGGTACTTAGTTCTCACCTTATAGTGAAGCTAGAATGCTAAGCTAAGTCTATTTTTAGACCTTAATACAAAAAAGATGTTAAGAACCTATAAAGGTTAAATTAATCACAAAAATGTCAAGTAACTAACAAAAGGTGAATTTAACAAAGAAGTGTGAAGTAGCACAAAAGATATAATCTAACCAGAGAAGGTGAGAACTAAAGAGTGGACAGTCCTGGAGAAAATCTAACCAAAGAAGGTGAGAACTAAAGAATGGGCAGTCCTGGAGAAAAGCAACTGCTGTGATTGGTAAACGTGAAAATTTAGGGGAGGTGACACAAGAGAAAAGATCTTTAAAAAGAGGATGCAAAGGCCAGAAGGGGGATTTGGACATTCGGACATATGGGCAGTTCAATGAAGGAACTCAACCTGAAGGAGCTCCCTCAGACAGCTTCCTTGAGACAGTGGTGTGGTGACTTGGGTAAGACTGCCTTCTTTTCCCTTGGGCTCAGGGAGGTCCTTTGGTCAAGGCCTTTGACTCCTGTCTGGCTCAGGCTGAGCCAGAGCAGTTTAAATTAACTTTTTCCTTTTCCTCTCTCTTCTACTTAATCCCTTCTCTCTATATTAATTAAAATCACCATAATTTCCAGCTGATTTGGGTATTTTATCATTTGGGATTTTCCCTGGTGACCAATTAATTTAGATTTTAAGTCACAATGCTAAAATTATCCTTGCAGGACAGAGAAAAGGAAGAGGGGATGGAGAATGATGTGGGAATCTGAGGCATTGCATTGGAAGAGAAGAACTTTTCAATGCATCTCCCTCATTTTCTTAGCCAAGTATAAGCCAAGGGTCTCTGCCAAGAGGAAAGGGAGAGAGAACAGAATAGGTAGCTATAGAAGGGATGGCTTGAAACAAATATTTTGGACAATGGAATATAGTTAATCAGGGAAGCATAAAAAGATTACCATGTAGCAATGAAGGTCCTGTTGGGATGAAGTAGCAAATTTGTAGTGGATTCATTTGGCAACATAGAATGGTTTCTTACAGTGGTATTAGGTAGCATGAGGAATAGAGAGGATGGAGGAAAGGATAGGATAGGGAAGGAAATGATCCAGGGTTGGTTGGTATAAAGGAGGATTTTTTTAATACTAGGAAAGTAAATGAAGAGAATAGGGTATGTAATTTTAGATACTAAATAGTGATGTTTTTGAGAAATACTAGATGACATGGGAAATAATGAAATTTTCTTTATTCTTGCTTGTCACAGGAATGAATATTTTAAGTGAATTTGTTAAACTCTGCCACCTAAATAAGCTATTATGCAGGAGACAGAGATGATAACTAGTGTGGTAAATTTTATTTCCCCATTAAATATCAAGTTGTATTTCTTCTGCCTATCTTTGAAAATTTTAATTTTCAAATAAAGACTAAAATACATTACCATTTAAAATGAAAATTTTTCCTTACATTGATTTCAGCAAGAGATGCCATTGTCCAAGCTATAGTAGAACGAAGTCCTGCCACCTTGATGTAAGCTCTGCTTGCCAAAGGAAGTCTAGAAAGAATTTAGTCATGGGGTCAATAAGACTGAATTCTGAATTAATATGCATTAATGAAAAAGTAATGTATTTGCATATATTCACATACATGCAATAAAATGTTAAAGATAGTATATTGTTTTTAACTTTATAATTAAAACATATTTATTAACTGGCAAAATAGATCTTGAGGCACTTTAGATAAGTGAATTTTCTAGACAACTGAAATTAATTAAGTAGGCAGTATAGAATAGTGGAAAAAATACTAAACTAAGTCAGTGGACCTTGTTTCTTGTTCCAGCCACTTATTAGACATAGAAGCTTGAGAATTCATTCACCTTTTGTGCAGATAAATTTTCAGGGTTGTTTTGAGGATCAGGGAACCTTAAAGTCTGAAGGGACATCAGAAACCATTTACTCCAGTATCCAAAGGAACAAGAATTCTCCATTCACAGAATATGAAAGCAGTTTTCATTAGCTATTTCTTTAATAATGAATTCTAGAGTCTAAGTACTTTGCCATGGCGCCTGGCATACAGTAGATGCTATATTCATGTTGGTGAACCTATGGCACACATCCTGGAGAGAGTTGCTTCCTTCTCTCCACATGTACCTGAGGACATTTCTCCCATCACCCATCCCTCTGCCCAGCAGACCAATGGGAGTGCTTCCTCCTATCTGGGGTAAGGAGGCAGCTCACAGGTTGCATGAGGATGCAGTTTGGGCACTCAATCTCTAACATGTTTGCCATCATTGTGCTATATAAAGGTTAGCTTTTTTTTTTCTTTTTTCAAATGAAGTCAGAGGCTGAATTTATACTCGAGTCTTCCCAATGCTAAGACTAGTACTCTATCTACTGTGCCACCTAGGAGCAAAATACATTACAAAGAGAGTAATAAAAAATATTGTCTACTAGATATAATACTGAATGTGGTATTATATGTCCTTAAAAAGCCCTGCCCAAATGCAAGGCATTATTATTATTATTTCTTTTAATAAACTCATTTAAATTTTTTTAATTTTTGGGAGGAAATCCTTCTCAAATTATATATATATATATATATGTATATATATATATATATTTGTCTTCCTATGTAGGACATATTGCACCTATTTTGACTGAATTTTGTGGCAAACTCAGTGTAATAATTATAACCATATGACAGACACTGTCCCACAGATGAACTGAGGAATCCTGCTGAATGAGCACCAAACTCTTAGAGCTGCTCTGAAACCTGCTTTCTGGAAAAAGTGCTAGGTTTATCAACTTATTTAAATTTTTCACTTAGAAAAATGAAGGCTATGGAGCTGCATGGTTTCACAATATAGCATGAATTTTTGTAAAATAAATTCATGAAATGAATGGCCGTAAATTACGGTCATGTAAAATTCTCCCAAATGACTTTCTCATTGGTCAGAAAATTCATCATTTTCCCTCTTGTTCTCACTGTTCTCAATGTCTGATGGAATGTCAGCATTCAAAACCTGACATTATATACATATTTATTTTATCACTAACATAAATGACCAACAGTAATTGCTTTTCAGTTTTAATTCATTCTTCTATGTTACTTTCAGTAAGCTTTTTGATTTGATATGAAAGGATAACCTTACTATTTTAGCAATTTGTACAAGATTGTTTTGGGGAAAATTTGTGGCAATATCCATTAATTCTTCATTTATTAGAAGAAAAAAGACAATTGTGTAAATATAGACATCAGGACAAATTTGGTACAAACTTTCCTTAAAGTTTAGGATTCAAAAAGGGGAAGAAATTGGATTCCAGAACCTACAGACCAATACATTTGGTATCTATTCATGGCAAAGTTCTAGAACAAGTTTGTAAATGAATGGTTCAGGAATTATAAAAGGAAGTGGTTGCCACTGGGAATACCAGGTTTTAACAAGTTATGTCTAAGTCCTTCCTCTTTTAAATGATATTAATGATATTCTTCAATGATTCAAATACATACCATAACTGAACATGGACTCTATTCCTCAAAATGAAATACTTTAGAGGAAAATATATATAATAGTGGGACAGCTAGATGGCACAATGGAGAGAGTGTTAAGTCTGAAGTCATAATGATTCATCTTCCTGAGTTCAAATATGGCCTCAGACACTTGTGAGACCTTGGGCAAGTCACTTTACCCTGTTTGCCTCAGTTTCCTCATCTGTAAAAAGAGCTGGAGATAGAAATGGCAAACCACTATAGTATCTTTGCCAATAAAACCATATATGGAGTCACAAAGATTTGGACATGACTGAGATGAATGAATAATAACTATATATAACAGTGAATAATAATCATACAACACTGGTGAATCAAAATCATATATTTACTATGAAAAATATGAAATTGATGAGAGTTGCGCACATGAACTGAAACTGTTCAAACTGGGCCCAAAAGAAGGGGCCCTACTATCTCTGTTGCAGCAAATAGATATTGTTAAATTCAAATACCTGCATTGAATTGAGAAATATTTTTTAAAAGATAAGTTGAATTGACTAAATTCAATTCCAACTAAAATTCTAAACTTGAGGGTAAGAACTAAACAATTTTTTATTATTTTTATATAACAAATGTATATACAGTCTGTGTGGACTGCATATGGTAGTTGCTTAATATATATTTGTTGAATTGAATTAAAATAATTCTACATGTGATCTTTCCCTTTAGAACAGGTAACCAGAGATAGGAGGGTAGACAAGAACACACTTAGAGCATAACTGTAAGTTGTTCTCAGGTTTCCTATAAGTTTGATTTGGGAGAAAACAGGTGGCCTAGTCAAGACCAACAAAGCAATATAACTACATTAAACTTCAGGGAGATCTGTATGACCATTTGTTGTAGATACTATGGATAGAATTAATCTACCAGGAAAAGGATTGAATTAAACCAGATGTCTCAAACTTTATTCTAACCTGAGATCTATTAAACAGCTAAGTTTTTTTGATCAGATGAGGACATTTGAATTAAACAAATCTTTGTGAAGAGAAACAAAGATTTAGAGAGCAATGGTAAAAATGGATGAGGTCTATAAACTAAGATCAAACATGAAATACGAGTTTGATCATTTGATTAATGAGAAGAAACACAGAACCTGGGGGACAAAAGAGAACTTAGAAGCCTTTTAGTTTGATACACAGACCCCTCTATAACATATCCAGCAAAAAATCATTTAGTTTTTATTTGACCCTGTTTGGCTAAAAGTACCTAATGAGTACTCTATTCAATTTTTAAATGATTCTAATTTTGGGAAATTTTTCTGTAGACTAAGTTGAACTTGTCCTCCTGGAACTTATATCTATTGGTTTTATTTCTCCCACCAGTGTTATATAAAATAAATTGAATTCTTCCACTCACATGACAGTCCTAAAATATATTGAAAATAACCCTAATATTATTCTAAGTTTTCTTTTCTCCCCAGGTTATTGTGAAGATTAAATTAACTCTCCTCTGCCCATTTTTAGATTTAATCACCAAAAGCGTATACACCACACTCACACTTGAGTGGGGGAAGTCTGTGACCCACGTGTATGATAGTGGGTGATGAATCAGAATCAAATGACTGCCTCCTGGGCAGTCCTAAGCAAAGCTTTAGCTGTAATTGGTACATGTCAAATGGAAGAAAGTCACAGGAAATGATGAAAAGGGATGACCTTTAAATGCCAAGAACTTCCTGTGAAGGCTCTTTTCTGTCTTTTACCTTCAACTTTACTTTGGAGGATTTTGGGCTTGAGATCTTATACTGCTTCCCTTTTGGACTGACATGTGGTGAGTGAAAGGCTGATTCTTTTCCTGGATTTTTCTGAAGAGATTAGCCTCAGGAGAGACCTACCCTCTTGAGAGGGGCTCCCTGCACCTCCAGGTCCTTGGCTCAAGGCCAAGGCCCCTCCAGCTAAGGGTTAATTAACCCTGCCTGGGTTGAGCCAGGGGTCAGAGCAAAATACTTAGTGCTTAGGCTAGATATCTTACCCTATTCTCTCTCTGGTTTCTTTACTTTCACTCTTTCTATATTTTATAAATAGTTAAAATAAATTTCTTTGGAATTAATTAAAATTCCTGGCAACCCTATTCTTGAATAATCCAGTCCAACCTTTTATAAAAACCTCTCACATTCTACCCCTTACATTATTTAATCAGTCTTCATATGACAAGGTTTAGGAATTTCCTAGTTATTATTCTGGTTATGCTTCTCTGGATATAACCCATCCCTGTTATCGATAATCCTAAAAAGTTATGCCCCAAATTGCATCCAGTGTTCCAGGTGATATCTAGCAAGTACATGTAGATGCCCACCTTTCTGGTTCTGAACATTATGTTTCTATTAATATAGCTGAAGATTACATTAACTTTTTTGGAAGCCAAGACACACAGCTAAGTGTAGGAAGAAGGAAAAAATTTAAATGCAAGTTTGATGGTATGAGATTGTTCTATATGGTGCCTGTGAGATCCAAGTTTTCACTTAACTATTTATGTAACAATCTCATATTCAGTATGCCATTTTAATCCAAAGTTGAATTAATGAGTAACAATGTGAGGCAGAAGGATGGCAAAAATATTTTTCTATACTGACTCTACCTTCTCTGGGTGAATTTTACAATTGTCCAACAACAGAATGGTTTTGCTCTCTTGAAGAAAGACTTTTGTTCTGCAGCTGCCAGCCTCTTCACACTTAGAACTAGGACATTATGACTTATCTCTACCCATACTTTCTTACTTTGGTGATGCCAGGTAAAACACAATATAAATATCTTGAAGAATTTTCCAGAAAACCATAGTAGGAATTATTATCCTTATTTATATTTGTAGAAACAATGACCGTATTCTGTGTGACTAGAGAAACATTACCTTTAGATTTTCTAAAGAGTTGGAAAAAATTTTCTCCATAGTAAAGTATTACAGGGCATCAGATTTGGCAATGAGCACTAAGGGCTCAAAGAACTGCACGGTAGGTTCAATTTTAATAAATACTTACCATTTCCATAAGCAAATATTTATACATATATATTTCTTACCTAGACTGACTTATAAATTTTTAAATTAATGAATAATTTAAAATATTTAAGACACTAGGTATAATTTGTCAATGTCATGTTATAAATAAAAATTAATCTTAGAGGCTTATTACTAGATTGATAAGCATTTATTAGCGATGAGATTGAGAGAAATAGATTTTCCAACCTTTCTAACTTAAGTAGGATTAGGTATTGGATTCCAGTCCAGTGTGGTCCCCTCCATGCTGCTGCTTACCAGAGATTATAAGATGAGATGAGTATTCAGAGAAAGAGCCAGCCCAGAAAAAGAGAGTCAGTTCAAGGAGAAAAACTGGGGCAAAGAGCTCAACTCCGTTTCTCACACTCACAATCAAGGATGCCAACAATACGGATGGGGGTGGTGAACATCAATGCCAAGGCAGATGACCTCTCTCAGGAGACTCGAAATGGCTTTTTAATGAGTCCTGAGGATGGGATTCTCTGTTTTTTGCCTTTTAGATATGAATCTAAAAGATATCTCTATTTGGCTTTAACTCTGGCTTGCTATCCCTATCTATGGTGGAGGGAGAAATCAGACCAGGGGATCGCATTTTCCTTTTTGTCAAACTTTTGTCCCTTCTCCCTTCTTTAGTATGGCAATTTTCTGTAGTCATAGTTGATGGTGGGTAATTGCAATGGTGCTGCATCTGTCCTACATGTTTGTAGGATATGCGCTACCTTGATTGGACCTTGATGGTGAATCAAGGACTTATTATAATTTTAATTTATACTTACATTTATATACATGTATGACTTCAATATAGTTTTTAAAATTTAATTTTCTCTCTTGTTTTAGGGAGAATTGATTTATATATTATTTAATGCTTTTAAAAAATCAATAACCTATTTTATAGCTTAGTCATATACCCTGTGTCAATTCTACTGTTGGTGTGTGTATATTCTGAGAGGCAGATTGTGTAATTATCCTAAAAGTCTAAAGTCAAGGATCTTTTAAAAGCAATTTTAGGAAAAGCTAATCGCCAATATCCTGGACCAGGAAAGAAGATCTTCTGGAAAAGATGCTATAAGGATGCTTGCAGAAATCAAACACTACATTATGAGATTCAGAATGAACCTTTGGATATAATGAAATGAACTTTTGGTTGGGTTGAGCCCTCCATTTAATCTGATTTTGTAAACACCTATGCCAAAAAGGGGAATGCCCCAAATGGCTCTTTGTTAATGTGCCTGTCAATCATTTTTCTCCTTGTCTTTCTTTAAATTACCCAAATTGTAGTAATTACCTCCATGAAATGTACAATATCTTTACTGCTCTTATTCATCCTTGTGAGAAAATCCTAAATGTATAGACTCCATATATGGAATGATTCAATAGACAGACTGAAATTTTTATCTCCTGTAGAACCAAGAGTGGGGAGCCAACATGCTGGTCTCCCAAAGAATGGGGGGGGGACTGTGTGAAATAAATATCTTGGGGGGGATCTCCATCCCAGTCTAATCCCCCAAAAGATGAACCCCTGTGGATGGACAGAGGAGTCACAGAGTCACATGTCTGAGGTGCAGGGAAGCCAGATGGGCAAGCTGTTGGCCAATGGAAGGATCCAGGGGAAGGAGCTTAGGTCTGAAAAGCCAGCATGGGAGCTGAGTCAGTCTCTTTGCTCCTATTTTAATCCCTGAACTGTCTCTTGCTCTCTGGGTTGGTTCTTTCATTGAGCTCTTATCTCATCTTGCAATCTCTGGCAAGCAGTGGTGTGGAGGGGACTGCACCAGGTTGGAATTTGGAACCTGATTCTTCTTAAGTTAGAAAAGAGAGAAATAATGTTTCCAGCCTAATCTTTCTTTACTAATAAATGCTTATAAATCTAGTAATAAGCCTCCAAGATTATTTTTTATTTATAATAGTCATTAATGTAACTCATGGCTGTTATCTAAATTTTTATACTCTAACAGATAAAAAGTATACATTACTAAAATATTTTAAAGGCTCATACAAAACATAAAATATCTAGTTTTGTGTTCCATCTATTGTCAAATTAGTTTTTTTTGCTACAAACAAAACATATAGAACTGTTGACTTTAAAAACCTTCATGAACTTAGGAAAAAAATCATGGAACACAAAAGTATAAGCATCTACCTGAAAACAGGAATCCCCACCACGGAATAAATGTCATTTAGATGTATAAATATCTGAAAGGGCAAACACAGAAATTAGATTAAGAAACAAATCTCCACTACTAGGACTTTGGGGTTACAACTTGAATGCTTTAGTTTTGTGCCTAAGAAACCCATATTAAAGAGGAAGGTCCAAGGACTTCAAGATTATATAGTATAATGGAAACATTTACTATTTTTTTCTTAAATGAAGGTTTTAATTAAATTACCAATCCATTTTGTAGGTAAAAAGTATATGCTGTTAAGAAATTCGTGTATTAGTATGGATAAGAGCAATTCTACATAACAAACATTAAACAGGCACCTACTGAATGCTAGCTACTTGCTAGGCACTTGGAACACAAAGACACCATGATACAGATGTGACCCTGAAAGGGCTCATATTCTAATGGAATAGTGGGATACATATAGAAAGCTCTCACATTTCCTTGTAGTGTAGGTAAGTGCAAAGTGGATGTCTAGGCAAATGTAATGAGAAATCAGAAGGGAGATATCACTGTAAATTGGATTTGGGAAAGCGTTGTAGGTGAGATAGCAACTATGTTGGGCCTTAATGGGAAGGACAAAGCAAATGGAGGAAAATAAAATCCATTCCAGTTGAGGGGTGGAAGAGAGAAATAGCACAAGTTAAAGCAGGGAGACAGAAGAAAATAAGGTGAGGAAAAGGAATGGAGATTCATTTTGTTTGGCTGGAACAGAGAATTGTATGAGATATAGCCAGGAAGGAATGCTGGAATTAGATTATGTAGAGAAAGTCTTAAATGCCAGGATCAGCAATTTCTATTTCCTCTGGTAGGCAATGCAGAACCATTGAAGGTCATTTAACAGAGGAGAGATATGATCAGGTTATGCAAGTTATATGTGAAATGTGCAGTTATATGCACACATAAGTCTCAATAAATGTTTGCTGAGTGAATGGATGAATGAATGATGAAGGAATGTGGGGTGTTTGGGGGCTTAACTCAGAGGGACAGCCCTAACTAAGAGGCCCTACATGGCTAAGGGCTAAAGGCTCCTCAGTGCCTGCCACAGTCTCTGGATAAATCTGCAGGCCCTTCTGAAGTTCCTCTGGACCTGCTAGATAAGCAGCAATGTCTCTGAAGCTCAATGGCTACAGGGTTTTTTCAATCCATCAGCTTCCTTTTCTCCTTACTCTATTCTTATCATTCTCTGTTTAGGTTCCGTTTCTGAGCTAAAGTGTATAATTTGTTCACTATTTAGCTCTGACATTCCTGCTTTTCAGGATTCCCCTTCATATACCCAGTAACTGACGCTCTGGTTTGGTCCAAAGAACAAGTTCTTAATTGGGTGAGGCATTATTCCATTTTAAGTCAGGTGTGTCAAATAAATACCTTTTTGGATTCATGAAACTGAAGTTACTTGGTTATGATCATTTTATTTGATACTGTCAGAGTAATACGAAAAGATTTTTCTTATAGCTAGCATTCCCTAAGGTATATGGGGGGCATGGATCTCTCTTGCTCCAATACCAGTCCCCAACCACGAATAAACAGATTAGGTCCTCATCTTGTTAAGAAACTTTTACAATGAAAACCACCAAAGTTATCTACATTCTTTATTGCTAATGAATACAATTGTTCCCTTCAGTGTAGCTGTTTTCTTTTTAAAAAATCTTAAAATATAAAAAAAACAAATTATGAAATTATTCAAACAGTGTCAGATTGAAAATAAAAAATGTTTATTACCTCTAATTTGGGGTTTCTCAAATCTGCTTTCCAGCCAAACTGTTTTATAAGAGCAATTCCTATAACTCTTCCCACCTCCTGGAAAAGCAACAGTGAAGGAAAAGATTATACTAATAACAGTGAAGGTAATAGCTTAAAGATACAGCCTAAAACTAATGGGATGAGTAAGAAAGGCTTGAATGTGTGATGAAAATATATCATTAACAAAACTTTCCTATCAGAAACAGGAGTTTCATTAAAACAAATTATATTCAGGTACCCACATGCAACTGCTATAATCAAAATTAATTTTGTTCATCTAACAACTTCATCATTTGATGAATTCATTAGCAACTTTTATAAGAAATTCTTTTAAAAGGGAATAATGTTCTACAACTATAATTCCTTTAACCAGCACAGAAATAAAAACTTTTACAAATCTGCTTATTTTGATGCAATAGCTTCATCTTTTTGCCATGGTAGAAAGCTGTGTCCACAAAGCAGCACAGTTTACACCTAGGAAACATTTTCCTAGATCAGAAATCTGAATATTTTGAGCTATATTGGAGCTATAAAGGACTTGGTGGTCATCTAGTCTACCTCCCACATTTGATACAGAGGCCCTGAAAGTTCTATGAAGGGCCAAGATTGACAGAGAGTAGTAAAAGCTGAATTCTAATTCAGGTCCTCTGACCCCAAATTTCACCCTCTTTCCATTGCAGAATATAAAAAGGAACTGAATTTATTTGGAGAATAAAGGTGGGTGGCAGGATGGAGTGGTGGAATGAGTGCTGTATTAACTCCGGTTAGAGAACTTGAATTCAAATCTTTAGCTCTGATACTACTTGGGTGACCTTGGGCAAATCATCGAAGCTCTCAGGCCACATGATTTTTTTATCTGGAAAATGAGAATTTAACTAGGTGATCTCCAAAGGTCTTTCCAGCTCTAAATCTATGCTCTTTTCTGTACTTACAGTTTGTTGCTAAATATATGAACAACCAAATCATAATATAGCAACTCTGGTAATTCTGGATGTCTAAAAAACTGATAGGAATTGCAACATTCCTGATTCAGCTTTAGTGATTTATGTCTATAATGAATATGGTAAGAGGACTGGCTCGGTGATGCCATGGTCCAATTTGGTGGTCATACATATACATCCTCTAGTTGCTTGCCAGGCCCCAAACTATGCCCACTCTCCTACTGTGTCTTGTAAGAACCCCAGCTATGGAAAGGTGACGTTGATTGTGTCTTCTATGTAGTCCTAGTGTCGGGCAACAAATAGTTAATGCTTGGCATCTCATTTAGCTTCAAGGTTCAGACAGCAGAGCATCATTGACCATGTGACTAATTATAATACCTGGCAAAACTGTCAAAAAGAAGGAATGAGGTGTTCTTCCATTATCATTGCAATAATACAATAGCTATTATATATTATGTATATACAAATACATATATATATTTTAAGGTTTATAAAGTAGTTTTCATGTGATATCTCATTATATATATATATATATATATTTTAAGATTTTGTGTGATATTTTATTCTCATAACAACCTTGTAAGGTAGGTGCTATTATTAACCACATATTACTGAAGAGGAAACTGAGGTTTGAGAGAGGTTAAGTGACTTGCTTAGGATCAGACAATAAGGCAGGATCTGAATTTAGGTCATCTTGTCTTAAGCCCAGTGTTCTATCCACAATGCCACCTCACTGTTAAATTATTGTGTAAATAATGTATATGTCATAAATAATTCTTATGACTTTCTGGCATAAAAGTGCTAATGGGTGGCTCAGTGGATTGAAAGTCAGGCCTAGAGACGGGAGGTACTAGGTTCAAATCTGGCCTCAAACACTTCCCAGCTGTGTGACCCTGGATAAGTCACTTGACCCCCATTGCCTAGCCCTTACTACTCTTCTGCCTTGGAGCCAATAAACAGTATTGACTTCAAGACGGAAGGTAAGGGTTTAAAAAAAAATGGGTATTTATTTTAATGAACTGGAGGAATTCCATGTGAACTGGAACGCCCTCCAGGAACTGATGCAGAGTGAGAGGAGCAGAACAAGGAGAACATTGTACACAGAGACTGATACACTGTAGTACAATCGAAGGTAATGGACTTCTCTACCAGCACCAATACAATGATCCAGGACAATTCTGAGGGACATATGGAAAAGAACACTGTCCACATTCAGAGGAAGAACTGTGGGAATAGAAATGCAGAAGAAAAACAAGTCCCTGAACCACTTAAATTAGTCAGAACACTTGTCAGCTTTGTCAGATCTATAACAGGTTATCCTGTCTGCCCTTGCTCTAGGCATCCCGAATTACAAGAAGTCATTTACTTTGTATGTCCATGGTCAGAGAGGGGCAGCTTCAGATGTTTTGACTCAAATGTGGGGACCTTCTTAGTGCCCAATTGCTTATTATTCAGCCCAACTGGACCCAGTAGCTTCAGGAGCACCACCACATCTTAGAGGTGTAGCTACCACAGCTTTACTACTAGTGACAAAAACTGTTGATCTAGTATCAGAAAGTCATAACTATGGGCACAATTATGTGCCCACATGAGGTAGAAGCATTGTTGCTAAGGCATAGAACACAGGCATTTTCTGAGCAGTGAATTACAAGGTATGAAATAACCTTGTTAAACAATGAAAATATTACTCTAAAACGCTGTACTAATCTTAACCCTGCCACCTTGCTTCCAGATTTACCAACTTCAGGAGAACCATCACACAGTTGTGAAACATTAGTGTCCATGGCAGAAAAGCCTCGAGATAATCTCTTGGACACTCCCTTAGACAACCCAGATCTAGTCTTATTTATGGATGGTTCTTCTTTTATGAGGGATGGCATATGCTACATTGGAGCTCCTGTAGTCACAGAATTTGCTACTGAGTGGTCAGCTTCACTGCTCTCTACTATTAATGCTCAAGGTGCAGAACTCAAAGCCCTGAAACATGCCCACATAATTGCCAAGGGTAAAAAGGCAACAATTTATACAGATTCTAGTTATGCTTTTGGCATTTGTCACTCAGTTGGGATGCTATGGCTCCAGAGAGGATTGTTAACCTCAGCTGGAAAATCCATAGCTAATGCAGAAATTATTAATGAAGTTCTTTCTGTTCTCCAACTGCCGGAAGCCCTGGCTGTGGTTCATTGCTCTATCCATACAGGTGGCACTGACCCTTGTGAACCTTAAAAATTCTCAGACCCTACTTCATAAGGTTAGGATTGTAAACCTTAAAAGAAATTCCCCATTGGAACCATTCCCCATTGGGACCATTCTCCATTTGGGCAGTGAAAGTAACTTAGATCAGGAATGTGAGAACTCTACTTAGATCAGGAATGTGAGAACTCTACTTCACCATACTTAAGCATGCCTTAGGGGAAGATAAAGTTGTAAACTCCTTTCTGAACAATGAAAAGTACTTAAAACCCATACTTATAGTGGGACAAAAAATTCTTAAGCTATGCCTATTTTTGGATATAATACAAAGGGTATAAACTTACAAGGAGCAAAGAGGTGAGAAATTTACTTAGAGGTTTTCTGGTGTGAACTTAATAAAAAATTTAAAGCCTTCTTAGGTGTGAACTAAGAATGGTCTGTCCTTTGAAAAATGTCTACTGTGATTGGTAGATATAAGGACTTAGGGGAGGTGACATAGGAGAAAATGCCCTTTAAATAGGAGCTCAGATTCATTCAGATGGTCATTTCAGATTGAGGCATTGAGCTGGTGAACTCAGCTGAGATGGAGCTGGCCTGATGTCACTAGAATCCCTTGCTTGGACAGATCTTGTGGTGAGTGATTAAGATTAAGGACTGACTGATCTTTCTTTAGGGCTTAGGCCTGGGTTGGCCAGGGCTGCCTGGGCCGGCCTATCCTTTTCTCATTTATTTTCTTCTCTCTCTCTCTCTCTCTCTCTCTCTCTCTCTCTCTCTCTCTCTCTCTCTCTCTCTCTCTCTCTCTGTCTCTCTCTCTCTCTCTCTCTGTCTCTCTCTCTCTCTTTAATTCCTCATTGTATTAATTAATTAAAATCCCTATAAAACCTAATTGGGTATATATTTAATAATTGGGAATATTTCCCTGGCGACCACCTTATATATTGATTTAAAAACAAGACACTGTAGTGAAAACATATTTTCTGTGTTCACAATTTACTCATCTACTCTTTTATCTACTACAATTTAAGTCTTCCGCTGTTTTAACTCACTACAGTTTAAGGCCTCAACTATTTTAACTATTACACCCTGTCTAGGGGAAATGACCAGGCAGATACCGCTGCAAAGCTAGCAGCCATAGAAGGGCCTGAATTAATTTTAACATTAACAACCACTGATGACTTAAATTTATCACTTTCCTATAATGAAAAGGAAGTGGAAAAATGGAAATAAAAATTTAAAGCAAAACAGATTAATGGAGTATGGGTGTCATCTGAAGGAAAACCCCTGCTCCCTAAAAGTTTCTATGACCAATTTTGCCAATCTATTCATAAGAATGGTCATTTTGGTACCCAGGGCATTGCGGACTCTGCTAAAAGAGGTACATACAATCAATATGGATAGCCCCTGGCTTAACTACTATAGCCTCTAGAGTGTGTACAGGCTGCTCTACTTGCCAAGCATATATCCAACATGTCTTTCGTGGCAAAGCTTTTGGTGGGTGTCCTCTGGCTTACACACCTTTTGAGCACCTGCAGATAGATTTCATAACAGTACCAAAGGCTGGACAATATAAATTTTGTCTAGTCATAGTAGATCAACTGACCAGATGGTCAGAAGCATTTCCTACAGCCCGAGCCACAGTGGCTTTTGTTGCTAAGGTGCTTTTGAAAGAGATTATTTTTCACTTTGGCCTACCAGCATGTATTGATTCAGATAGGGGAAGTCATTTTACTAATTCTGTTCTAAATCAGATATATTCTTGCTTGGGGATAACTCCCATATTTCATGTACCATATCATCCCCAGAGCTCAAGCCAAGTTGAAAGAATGAATAGAGAACTTAAAACTATGATTGGCAAATTATGCACTGAGACACATTTAAAATGGCCTGAAATTCTCCCTCTGGCCCTATTTTATCTTAGAAGCAGGTCCAGGGGAGACCTACACATCTTACTATCTGAGATGCTTTTTGGACATCCACCTATCCAGGCTAAGCCTTTCTCCCCTGCATATACATCACTATTAGGGGGAGATACTTCTATTGTTTCCTATATACAGGAATTATAGCACAAACTGCATGAACTCCATGAATCCAGAGCTGCAGTACAAGCAGGACCACTAAACTTTTCACTTCATGACCTGAACAGAGGAGACAAGGTGTATATTAAGAATTTCCAGCATACTGGAGCAACTCAGCCTTCCTGGGAAGGGATGTTCCAAATATTGCTAACTACTCCAACATCTATAAAAATTGGAGAGAAGGATTCTTGGATTCATTGCTTACATGTAAAGAGAACATCTTCTATTGAGACTGATTGACTGTATCCTATCACATGCATTGGAGATAATAATCCATAGACAAGTAGATACCGTTTTTGGGAACACACTGAATTCTTGAATTTTATTTTATTATTGCTTTTCTTTTATTTTGATTAGAATATTTAGTTTTTTCCCTTTTCTCATTTCTTGTACTTAAGGTACATATAATCAATATTATTTTGTATTTTGCAGTAATATAAGTTTAAGATATATATTTGCAATAATATTAATGCATACCCAAAAAGCTTTAGACTGTCAGAACCTGCCATTTATTGATAAATGTTATGGGACTGTGGTTAATGTTTATGTCTGATTCTAGGGAATGGGATCAAAAAAGGAGCACAGACTTAACCTGAATAGTGCCAAAAAGAGTACACAGGTCAAACAAAAGAAACCAATCAGGATAGGATTGATGAACCTCTAAGCCAATACAAAAGGATTTGAACCTAGTTTGAGACTCGAGGTTGAGATGCCTGACAAATGTTAAGACATAGGACTCTCTTGTATCCACATTCTTTGTGAACTACTCACAGACAAGTACCTAAGTTTGGCTATCATCCTGGCTCCCCCTATCCCTGAGAATGACGAAAAAATCAAACCAGAGACTGACATTTCCCTATCACACACACAAAAATCTAATCCTTTACCTCTCTTATAGCATGGCAACTTTCTGTAGGCTTGGCTGCAAATGGGTAAGTGAAATATTACTGTACTTTGTCTTATGAAGTTGAGGGATAAAATTTACTTTAATTGGACCCTAATACAAGGGCCTATTATGAATTTATTCTTGTTTACTCAAAATTTTATATACATAAGTTTGATGTTTTGATTCTGATTTTGAATTTTTTTCTTTCTCCCCAAAGTTTAACTTCCATTTTTTTCCTCTCTCTTCTTTTGATAATTGACTCATATGCCCCCATAACTCAACTATGCATCCTGAGCTGAACTGGGTATTTCTCAACACCCACTTTGGGGGGGATTGTATTTTCATAAAAATCCAAGATTTAAAATTTTTGTTCTAGAAAGAACTTCAAGGAAAGAAGCTTGCTAACTCCTATAATACAGAGAATGAACTATTTGCAGAAAGATGCCTGAAAAACCTACGCTAAATCAAGAAGATCCAGAATGAACTTTGGGTGTAGTTGATTGAACTGAAGATTGATTGAACATTTATTTTGAATGTATACTCTTATGCCAAAAGGGGACTGCCCTCCAATTGGTTTTTGTCAACACGCCCAGCAAAACATTGGTTTTGCTGTCTCTCTCTTCTATTTCCCTCAACTCTAATTATTGCAGTTTCCTCTTAGAAGATAAAAATTTGCATGCACCTGTAGTTAGAAGATTTTAGAGGTACAAGATGATTATGTTTACTGATCAATTGGTGAGACTAGTCTCCTAATCATCATGGGTGGGATTGTGAA